>NW_026864679.1:0-105449 GCF_026571515.1 Ruditapes philippinarum | reverse complement strand
GTCCATAAACATGCAATACAAGTTTATCAAAATGGTTGCACTTTTTCATTATCCCTCATGTACAGACGCAATCAAACCGAGGCTGCAATTTTCATGTTCTTTTGTTGTGATTAATGCTTCCCGGAGATCACTCTTTCTCAAAATGTTTATACATCCAAACAGCAGGTGTTAAGTACCATGTGGTAGCTGTAAAATGTTGCTATGTACTTTACTTAGTGCTGTTATATTTTTCTTGTCCTTTTCCTTGATTCCAGAAGTTGAAAATTAAGCACCGCTCAAACCGGCACTAGAGGGCATGAGGAATGTTGCACCTTTTCATTATCCCTCATGTACACGGGGGAGGAAGTGTTACACGAAGGATGGAGTTCTTGTGATAACTTGTTTGGAGTTCTTATGATAACTGTCACGGAGTTCCTGGAAAACGTTACGGATTTCTGTGGAAAACTTTTCTATATACTGGGAGAACTCGCGTAAAAATGATTATTTTTAACTTTAAATGGGGAGTTTGAGGTGCTAAATTAAACTTTGATAATTAAGCTTGCCCTACATATTGTATTATGTTTCAGAAAAAATCATTTAGTCAATATTTTGTCGCCTTTTTAAAAAAAATCTGGTAGTTTTGAGAAAAATTTCCAAATTACTTGCTAATTCGTACATATTGACCTTTTCATTTGTGATCTTCTTCGTTGCTATACTTAATTACCTAATTATTATACAGAGTTGCAAACATAAAGCCCGGGCTAATATATTTATACCCGATTTTTCAAATGTTACGGAGTTCTTGTGATAACTTAAAATATGTCCTGGAGTTCTTATGATAACTTTTGTGACTGCCAGTGTGTTTTTGTGCCTAAATTCACGGCACGTTTAAGCGTATTTTATTAGTCAATAAGTGTGTAAATCATTATGAAGCATAGTACGCTTATCATTTGCACAAACATTTGGTTATATAACGTTGGTTTTTCAGTTCAAGAGATATTTTTCTTACCTCCGTTTCTTGTGTTTTTTTGTTTGTTTTGGTCTTTGTGTGTGTGTGTTTTGTTTTATTTTATTGGAATGGCTGTAAACATACTTGATGTAGAGCATTTACTTACAGGATAAAATTACGCTTTGAATTTAATACTCAAGCATGATTTCGTCATATATACATTATTCCTGGCTCCTGGCAGTTTTAGAGAACATTAAGTAACTATGCTATCGGTATGCATGTAAATGGTTTTCAGCAAAATAGGAGGTAGTATGCACTACCTTTATCTAAATTTAATGAGGTGGGTGTCGTCTTTATGTATTCAACGGGTATTTCAATTTCTAAAAGGTATCAGTTTTTGTCATAGAAACGTATAAAGTTCTATGACAATGATATGACGATAGAAAGTAAGTCTTCAATAAGATATGTGAGTCACCGTAAGGTTCATGCCGTTTATCGACCTTGTTCCTTTCTCTATTAAATCCAATGTAGCATCACGTGACGTACAGCAATTTCCATATTTCGGAAAATTACTGCATACATTTTTCTTATCAAAGTTGGAGTCCTAGTTGTGGAAATTTTGCAACAACTTTTGCTGTAATTGATTACAAAAATATATTGTCGAACTTCTTTCGCTCGAACCCGTAGGGCACGTGCAAATCTGTCGAAGAGATCGGTAGTAATCGGTTGATTTTTTATGCATAAAAAGATCATACATTTCGGGTACATGGGTGTGAAGGGTATCTGATAAATGATATAATTTACTTAGCCGCTTCTCGAGGGAAGCCCAACTACTTATTGTTTGCTTTAGAAAGGCGGTTGCTTAAACCATGTAACTGAGAAAAAAGTGTAAGTTTTAAACAATTTTTCCTTGGCGGTTTAAGCCATGTTACTGCTGAATACAGGTGACCGCTGATTCAGGTTTTCCTGAAGATTTTTGTTTGCTTTTTTGTTTCATTTTACGCCTTTTCCCAGCAGTATTTCAGTCATACGGGCGGGTAGTTTCCTAACCGTCGTTCCTGGAGGGTTACACTACCTTCCTCCGTGCTAAACTACCAAAGCATCTCCCGGGGATCGAATCCACGCCAGAAAGGTAACTGGAGTAGAAGTCATCGACTCAAACACCTCGACCACGGAGGCGGTCCTTCCTGAAGATAGCTTAGCACCTGTTTATCCTATATAGACTGTACACCAAAGCAGTTTCATGTCTTCTCCAGATATATTGAATGTTCGTGTTTTAATTTTGCCACATGACCTCAATGTTGCATTTGCGGAAACTTATGACATAAAACTTTTGTTGACGAACAGTATACTCAGAAACATTTAGTGCCTTCGTTGGGTTTTATGTCAATATGATTTCGCACAACTTTAATTAGGAACTAAAACACGATCAAAACCAACGTTATATAACCAATTTTTTGTGCAAATGATAAGCGTACTGTGCTTCATAATGATTTACACACTTATTGACTAATAAAATACGCTTAAACGTGTCGTAATTAAGCACAAGAAACACACTGGCAGTAACAAAAGTTATCATAAGAACTCCAGGACATATTTTGAGTTATCACAAGAACTCCGTAACATTTGAAAAATCGGGTATACATTTATTAGCCCGGGCTTTATGTTTGCAACTCTTCACTATAATTAGGTGATTATGTATAGCAACGAAGAAGATCACAAATGAAAAGGTCAATATGTACGAATTAGCAAATAATTTGGAAATTTTTCTCAAAACTACCAGATTTTTTTTAAACAGCGACAAAATATGGACTAAAACATTTTTTGTGAAACATAATACAATATGTAGGGCAAGCTTAATTATCAAAGTTTAATTTAGCACCTCAAACTCCCCATTTAAAGTTAAAAATAACCATTTTTACGCGAGTTCTCTTAGTATATAGAAAAGTTTTCCACAGAAATCCGTAACGTTTTCCAGGAACTCCGTGACAGTTATCATAAGAACTCCAAACAAGTTATCATAAGAACTCCATCCTTCGTGTAACACTTCCTCCCCCGTGATGTACACACTCAATGAAACTGAGTCTGCAATTTTCAGGTAATTTTGGTGCGATTTATGCTTCCGATAGATCACTCTTTCTTCTTTCTTCTGCACTGAGCTTTTAAGTGAACTTCTATCACTTTGCTTTATCTGTCCTCCGTTGTAAACAACAATGTCTATAATCTGAAAATCATTCTATCATAAAATTTAAGGTAGACCTATAAATTCTAAATTCAAAAACCGTTTCATATTTATATGTCATTCTGCTTAAGCCAGTGATAGGGTGGTGTAGCTTAGCATGAACACAGTTGAACCAACTGATCCGTTCTTTATGAAAGGGCATGGCTATACGCTTAGATATTTTAATTGGTCATTTGATTTGGTCATTTACAAAACGTACATACAATGTCAAACATAAGCATTGGGTAATACATGCGTAAAATCATTCATGAGAATTTAATGAAAAACATTGCAGTGATTTTAACTTTTTTAAATTTTTTAGAATTAAATTTAGATATACTGGCGCTTCGAAACAAGAACAAAACAAAACAAAACAAAACAAAATAAAAGACTGATAATAGGACTTGCAATTTCAGGACGAGTCATAAATGTGTCAAGCGTTAGAGGAAGAATTGTTGAGCCAAACCAATCAAATTACAGCACTGCTAAACATGCAATAGAGACATTATCTGACTCACTACGACTGGAAATGATCAAGTTTGGAGTTAAAGTCAGTATAATTGAACCCGGCAACTTTGGGAATGCCACAGCGATAGGATCTGAAGCAGTGGTATGTCATGGATTTTCTTGAAGAACTTGGTTGTTTCTAAACATTTTTGTCACATCTCGGTGGTCGGTTCACTGAACTGGATAACTAACCTGTAATTACAATTGTTTTCCACAAGTGACCATATGATTATCCCAAATGATTACTAAGTCAGTGCTGACAGAGACAAATGGTCATTGTACTCAATTTAGGAGATTAATTATCCTGGACTACTTAAGCCTGAGAGACAACACTTATATAAAATATGTAAACGTTTTTGTCGATTATATAGTAGCGACAAATGTACGTTTTATTTGTATTTCATCCTTATTGATTTAGTACACGTGTAGATCTACTTTTTATGATTAAAAATACTAAACTGATTTTATTCGTTGACACAAAAACCTGCTTATTTTTACAAGATAAAGCGAAATAACCAAGAAATCGACGAGATGTGGGAATCTGCAAGGGATGAAGTTAAACAATCGTATTCAAAGGAGTTCCTGCAATCCTGGATAAACCCTCCAGTAGGAGGATGGCCACCAAAAGCTGATTCAACCGCTGTTGCGAAAAAGGTTGTGCATGCGCTTTGCAGTGCTTACCCAAAACATAGATATCTCATTCAGGGGAAGGGATCAATAGTACCTTTCGTGGACGAATTTGTTGTAAGTTTATCAATATTTATCTGCATATTTCTACTTACCTTTTATATTTTTGAATAGACAATGCTCATCCTTTTGAAATATGATATAGGCACTAGTTGTTTGAATTACTTATGAATGAAAACAAATCACCTTTTTGAAATGTTTCAATATTTGCAAAATATATCTAAACTCATCGTTTTTCAATGCACTGTGTAATCTTTAATTATAATGTACCTGATTAAACTAGCGATGTTGAAAATTATCAATCCAACATAGAAATAAAGAATCAAGAATTTTAGTATGTAATGAAATTAGACTTTGATAAAGAATTTAACAAATATACTTGGTCAAATACTTTATTGTGCTTTTTCAGGCATTGTCACTTGTACATAATATGCTACCAACGTGGATTGTCAACGCATATATGTCTTGGTGGAAAAAGAAATTAGTTCGAAGCTCGGCGCTGTAGCTAATGTTTTGGACTGTGTTGAAAAAATCTTATTGATGACCTTGCTAAAATCCGGTTCTGAGGAATAAACAATTAAAATGAAATATTTCTTTATTAGATTTGTAAACAAGATTATTCGATCAATTGGACAATAATTATGTCGGTAAACACTGGCATTATCTGGAAATGTTTTAATTTTATTGTTCGGTTTTGAAACTGCAGGCACAGCGAATATTTTGAATATTTGTAACATATGTGTGGTCTTATTACATTCTATGAGATATTTTTTTTAGTGTTTTGTATAACGTACAGCAGTTAACAGACAGCATGAATATATGTATAGTTAACAATATTTTGCAGTAGTTTCGTTGTTTATCTCTTTCTATATGGAGATCTCTCTTCTCTATATAAATATTCAGAGGATTCTAGTTTAATTCTTTAGCATTCAGCGGTCGGTGTGTAGAGTGCTTATTTGATATAGGTGCGTAAACCTAAATACACCGACATTCATGCACTTATAAACTTAATATAATTTTATATTATGCAGATTATCATATGTTTAAATCAGCTGCACAGTGTGTTAACATATTCTTTCCACATTCCCTCTATACTATTCAATGAGTTGAAATTAAGTCTATACATATTTTTACCAATAATCTTTAAGGCCAAATAAACTTTATAATTTTTATTCAAAACACTCGTGTGCGTTTGGTTAAGCTTAATTGTATACATATACTCGTACATTATAACGTAATCAATAATGATATAGGGATATAATTTATATAATTCTTTTCACATAGACTCTTTTACACAGCGGTCAGTTGGTATGAAAAATCGACCAGATGTAGTATTTGTATTGTGTGCAATTAATTTACCTTAATTGTATACATTATAATGTGATCGATAATAATATAGGAATTGATCACATTCCCGTGCCGCTCTTGCGATACCGTAAAAATGGTATTGCATGACCGTGCATATTTTTAGCGTGACGTCATTTACGTTATACAAACATAGTGTAAAGGCGCGCAAAATGTTAGTGTTATACTTTAGGCGCGTCAATAAAAAATGGTGCTTTTGGTCTTTATTTTTTTGGTATTTGATAAATAGTATATTAAATTCGTGAAAGTTCATTACTGAATTTATTGAACTCCTTTAAAATAAAATAAAATTATCTAACTCGTTCGGTAAATTCAGTATTAAACTAACACTCATTTAATATTCTCTACAAGATTTATATATTTGGGCTGCAAAGCAGCGGAGTCTTTAAGAACTTTTAAAAAGTCGCGAGATTTACTGCGGAACGACATTATTTACTTTGCGAGTCGTAAATAAAAACAAAAGTATATTAAAACATCCACATTCATCAACTTTACACTCCAGGACCAATTTAAGATTTCTTGCTTTGGTGAAAAACATTTTTATTAACATTTTCCTCAAACGGAAAGGCAATGTTTTCTTATCCCCGCAAACAAATTATGGACTGTGCAAATGCCTTTAGTTTACCAAGATTTAATATCGTGGTACCAGGCTAAAATTAAATCATGCGTAAACACGATTCATCTGTAAATAGCAAAGGTAATTCTGAAGGGGAACTGTTTTACATGAAACAAAACACATTGGTGTTGCATCGGATTGTATCTGTCAATCCATCCGTTTATCTACATTTAGGAAATAATTTTGTTTTGAAGAAATTTAAATGTATATATATTAAAGTTTTGTATTTTTCTTTTGAAATGATTTGGATAGTTCTGTGCGGCTTCAAACACTTGAAGAGACGCCTTTAATATAGTAAAGCGATGTCACACGTGTGTGTGAATTTTTATTTATTATGCTGGTTAGATTTGGTAACGGGTCTTATGCATTAATGACTTATATACATGTATACTACATTGTATATGTTAATGCTCTTTGATTTTTATTGTTGGTCATTTGCTTATTAAAAATTTAGATATGGTTTGGTTTAAACATTATTTTTAAGCTCACATGCGACACAAGTTCTTGCAACTTATATTAATCACTTTCGAGTCCGCTTCCTGGAACCAACCAGTTCTGGTGTCATATGCAGACATATGTTCATGACCCGAGAAGGACTCAAATCCATGATCTCTGGGTTGAGAGGCAGACACCTTAACCACTAGGCCACCGCTCCCCTAGATATCGTTTAATTGGGATAAAATTAATAATGTCCAAGGCATCAGGATAAACCATACATGTACGAGCTTGTCAGCTCTGTCTATATATAAATGAGCCGCGTCACGACAAAACCAACTTAATGGGTTTGCGACCAGCATGGATCCAGACCAGCCTGTGCATCCGCGCATTCTGATCATGATCCATGTTGTTCGCTATCAGTTTCACTACTTGTTATAGGGTTTGTAAGCGAACAGCATGGATCCTGATCAGACTGCGCGGATGCGCAGGCTGGTCTGTTCCCATGCTGGTCGCAAACTCATTATGTTGGTTTTGTCGTGACGCGGCTCAAATAAGATACACGGTGTCGGATTCCTGGCACAACACGACATTGAGTCAAGAGTACATGTCATGTCACAGCATAAAACGAGTACTACTAATACGATATCTCTATCTCTAATGTTTTAATGATTAAAATTGTTTAATAATACTTTGTTGCATGCTTAAATCGTCTGCATGTTCCAGATTGACACATGATTATTCACATTGCAATTACTTCCGATGGAAACGGATGTTTACTTTTTGACTATAGTATTCAACAAAAAAGATATTTATGCGCGAAAACCACCCCAGAGTGCACATATGGTTGCCATAATTACTCTGGTGTTGCCCTATTGTGGTGAACTATAACATTTAAAACTTTGAAAATTAGAATAAATCGAGAAAAAAATGGCGGCTATTTCATTTTTATATTTAGAATTTTGACCACAGGACCAGATGTAAAACTGTTAAAAAGTACAGTTATCTATGTAACAGAAAAAAATATTTAGTCACGTGGTATACTTAATAACCCCCAGAGGCCTATGGGAAAATAACATTACAAAAAAGTGAGGGATAGTAAAAAAGAACTAAATTAAGAGATTGATATAACATTTGAAATCATAGCTAACTATCATTCTGAAAAGGTCAGAGCATGTGAAAATGCATGTTCATGAAAATGTTTAAAGTTTTTAGTCAATCTGATTTTATTTTCTTTATCCGTTTGACTGCCATTCCAAACAGAAAATTTAAAAGTCACATAAATATGTTTAAGTTATTATTACAAAATCTTTAGAAGTTAAGAACATTTCCCAGATGGGTAGCGAAATAACACACATTTTATCCAGTTTATCGTAACACACTTTTAAAGTCTAGGTACGTTAAGTGTACGACACTCGATTTGTCACTTCACAAAATAAATTCCAAACATTAACGATGAGATAGGTATATGTTTAAGTGTTTTTGTTCTAATTACGAGTATCATAATTTTACGTTACTAACAACCGGTATGTAACACCCGGTATGTCAGTGTACTAAAACGTCCCGGTTGAATGATATTGCAAACTAGCGACACCACCTTTGCTAATCCACATAATCAATGGAAGTATACAGTACATATTGTGTTATATTAAGTAAAACGCGAGTATTAGCACCCTTCTGTTTCAATGTGAATTACTGGGGAAGAGTCACATTCTGACGTGGCTGAGTGCTTACGCGTCGGACTAGTATTTTAAAGGATTGCTGACCGCGTGGCTTCAAACCCTGTCAGGGGAAAGCCGTTGTTTCCTTGAGCAAGAAACTTTACATTCATTGCTTAGTACTGGTTGGTTCCAGGAACGGATTCGGGAATGCTTCAATAAGCTTACAGCTTCCAACACAATCGTTCTATTTGTATAAATAAGAGTCATCTAATGATATTTTAAATATACGCGTTTGGATCATTGAATTGTTATCTGTTAGAAATATAAAATCATGTTTTACGTACTTACCTCTTTCTTCGTACATCTCGTTACGGAGTAACTTTAAAGGAAGATACATCAAAGTGATCCATTTCAGCACCCTTTATTGCAAGAGATGGTTAAGTTCGAATAAATCATTCGGGGTCTCAAAATGTTCAAGTTTATTACTTCAATACGCCATTGCATCGGTTATTTCTCAAAATAACCTATTCTAAACAATTGGTTTATCATTTAGATTACATGTATATCAAATTGTTAATGATGTTGTTGAATACTGTTAAATCGTAATCTTTTGTTATAGCCTTTTTGCCCTACGTACAAATATCGTATTGTAAAAATGTCTTGCATGTCAAAATATAAATGTAATTGTAAACTTAGGAAAATTTGAATATTCAGCGATGCAACTAAGAATGGAATCTTCGTTTGAAAAATTGTAAACTGAATGTAAAGTATGTATATGTAAAATTTATAATGTACGTGTATTATATACTTTTCTGCACTTTGTATTATACCGCCAAAAAGTTGTATATGTTTTTGCTAATGAAATATTTGGCTTGACTTGCTAACTTTGTCCTATAAAATTAAAGGGAAAAAACAATGATGGCAGAAATAAAGTTAGTTAGATTTTCACCATTTACTCTCAGATAGGCATGGAGTCACTTTATCACAACAGGTTTTACTTTATTTTGACCTCCGTACATAGTCTTACTTTAAAGCGTAAGTTTGACCTAAATTTTAAGCACAATTTTGTTATCTTAAAGAACTGTATAGTTTGATTAACATTGTCAACCTTGAACCTAACACAAACCAATTATTTCGTACCTAAACATAGGCTTAGATAGGGCGCTTTTTATGTCTGTGTGTATTCAAAGTTTAGCTTATTTGAACATTAAACAATGTCTTACAAAGACAATGCAATATTTAGTTATTTCATTTATAAAGCAGCGTTTATAACATCACTATGTCTATCAATTTTTGTTCTTTGGAGATATTACGTCATTTGTCTTGTAGTTTTTCTGGCTTTTAAAGCAATAACTACATTACTGGACCGGTTTATTTACGGATATATTGACCCACAAAAACGTGCTGTATTTATAACCGGCTGTGACACAGGTAATACGAGTTAAAATGTTGAAAATCTGTTATCAACATAATTTAACATTAACTTAAAAAATATCTGATTGTGAAGTTATTAATGTGTAGCTATAATTATTATCTAAGAATAGAAGTAGCTTACCTGAAAAGATTTCATATTTATGAATTTGCTAACCAATGTGGTGTAGAAAGCCTATGATATTCAATCATAACTCTCGACATCTTTAATGTAGATAAAATGCATATGACGGGGTGGGGTGTTAATTCATTGCAATTTTTAACATTTTAGAGATTTTATTTGCACAGGCCTAGGAAACCGTTGTGCTCGGCATTTAGATAGCTATGGGTACATTGTTTTTGCTGGATGTCTAAACAAGAACAGTTCTGGTGCCCAAAGTTTGAAAACCGATTGTTCGTCTCGGCTTCGCATTGTTGAAGTGAATGCTACAAAGCAAAAAAGTATTGAAGATGCATTGTCCTATATTGAGAAGCACCTGCCCAACAAAGGTTTGAATCGTCTAGAGCTATGTTAATAGTCATTTTTCTTATAAAATATTGGTCTTATAAAATATTCAAATGCAAATGAAGCTTTAGTAATGGACACATTTTGCGTTGTAAAGAAAGGCCAAACATATGTTTTACAACGTTGTTATTAACGTTTTAGAATATGTGCTTTGTGCTTAAAACCTGAAGAAAATATTGCTGAATCGGCAATATTTGTAAAAAGAAAAAACAAGGTTCTAATTTGAGTTCCTTACAAATAAGATACTTCCCGATTTTTACAATATTTACCTCCCTTGCCAAAAGTGGCAGCCATTTTTTTTGGGAGGGGGGGAGTCAATATTCTAAATAATATAATTGACAAAATATGGGGAAAAAAATCATTATTAATTGCTGATTTACGGGAATTGTTAAATTCTTTTTATACTTATGCAGCAAAATTTTATTTATATTGCACCAATATTTAAAATATGTTTGCTGTTTTCATGGAGGTGAAAGAATTATGGGTGATTTTTATCTTATTTTAAAGACCCTGTAACGCAATTCTTTATATGGTTTTATGTAATAAATCTGATGCTCAAATGAAGATTTGTCAGTATTTATGTTTTGAAAAGCATTATTTGTAAAGATATTACAATTACAAATATATTTTCAATAAAATCTAAACCAGTTTTTTTCAATGAAAATTGAGTGCATTGATTTTAACGTTTAATTATAATATAATTATATAAACACTTGCTGTACATATTCAACATATTCTTGGATGTTAGGAAATTGTTTGAGAAGAATAATTTTATAATTATATACATTATACATGTATAAAACTTTTGGCACCCAAAAAAATTGGCGACCAGGGGATGTAATAACTCCTGACAGCATCTATACAATATCACTATAACTGTACTAATTGCAAAAACTCAAAAGAAACAATAGATGACTCAGCTATATAGATACTGAGTGAACTTCTGTAACGGAACACCAAAAAATAAAATACTTCATACAAGTAATGTATACCTTAATGATTTTCATTTTGGTATGAAAATGTAAAAATATGCTGAAGATCAAAAATAAAAAGTATTTCAGAATTATTCTGATTACTATCATTTAAGAATAGATATAACCAAATTACAATGACATTTTATTATCTTAAGTGACAGATGAATTGTATTACAAATATAAATGACATTTAATTATCTTGATTGAAAGATGAGTTGTGACACAATTTTTTGAAACTTGTTAAGGACTGTGGGGCGTGGTAAACAATGCTGGTATGGACATGCTCGGAGATGTTGAACTGACCCCCGTGTCACTTTACGAGAAGTGCTTTGAACTGAACTTGTATGGGTATATACGAGTGATGAAAATATTCCTTCCTCTAATTAGACAATCTAAAGGTAAAACATACAAAAAATATACAAATGTATTTATAATGAATTGTTTTTAAATAAAAGAATCAAGTACATGTTAAGCATGTTTGTAAGTAGGAAATATCAAGATTCATGAAGAAATTGAAATGGAAACGATGATTGTTAGAATCGTAAATATGGAAAATATCGTAGGCTCTGGTTTGTTACGTCTGTTACGTGAATACATTGTTCATCAGCTTTAACAGAATTCAACATTTGAAAAGAACTATGTTTTTTTTTAATCAGTAAAAAATGAAATCTGTAAGAACGAAATGTAATAATAATAACAAACAACATATTTTAAATCATTTTAACATAAGGTATATTTTGGGTGTCAACTGTGTTTAATTCCAGGACGTGTGATTAATATGTCAAGTGTTCGGGGGCGAGTGTATGAACCATGTCAAGGCAATTACGAGACAGCTAAACATGGAATAGAGACCCTCTCTGACTCGCTGAGACTAGAAATGGTTAAATTTGGGGTCAAGGTTATTATCATAGAGCCTGGAGATTTCAGTAACGCAACGGCGATCGGATCAGAGCCCCAGGTATGTAATTAATGGCAATGTTACCTAGTACCTACATCATTAATCGAGTGTGTGTCGGTTTGATATTTTATATACTAGTACCGTTTACATATAATGGATCAATATTCAAAGATTGAAAATGGCCGCAGTGGGTTCGAATCCCGCCAGGTACTTTGGATTCCTTCAAATGAGGAAGTTATCCAAGTAGCTTAAGGAACGTCTTGTTGTTCTATTCGGGAGCTCGTTCGTGCCTGAAATAATTCACGGAGGGGCCAGACGTCTGCCTGCGTAAAAAACTGAAAAGTTCCCATATGACCTCCAATGTGTTGTTGCGACGTTAAACCCAACCAAAATAATAATAATAAAAATAATAATAAAGAATCTTCAACATCTTACGTTGTTAAGTGACATCGTAAGACAGAAAACAGACTGCGTAAAGACATATGTTTAGCGGTGAACCATTTATTAGTATTTTACAATCAGTCTGTATGTTTCTCCATATCAGATAGTGAAAAAGACAAATGTGTAAGCATCGTAAAAATCATAATGTTTTATTAAAAAGTTTATATATCAAAACGTTTAACATGAAGGTATGTTGAAGTCTTGAAATCACTGTGTTATCGGATTTCCAGATAACAAAATATGTAGCCATTCCCAAAAGTATGGGTACTGCTGCGCAAAGTGACTTTAATTTGCCGCTGTTTGATTAAAAAATATACATGTATACGTATATGAGATTTGATTGCATTCAATACTGGATTATCACACATGATGTCGTCAGGTTTTCAATCAAAGCTTTAAGTAGATGTATTTCCTTGAGTTTACACAAGTATTTACAGAGAAGTTCTAAATTAAAACAACAATGTATACACGAATTAAATAAGTGTACTTTACTATGGTATTTCGTAGTCTCGCCCCTCAAAAGTCGAGGGCAAAGACACGATAACATGCTCATTTATCGTGACTTCGTCCTCGGCTTTTGAGGGCGCAGACACGAAGAAACGATCTATTTTTGGCGAAATAACGATACTTTAACGAGGTCTTTTTCTGTAAAAATTATCATGGTGGCGGGTAGAAATCGTTGTATCGGTGCCATATATTTGTAATTTCGCCGTAGCTTCGCCTCAAAATGCGAAGGACGAAGACACGATAATAGGCCAGATTACCGAGTCTTCGTGTCGTCATGAGTTCGCCCCGAAAGTCATAGACACGATAAATTGGCCAATTATCGTGTTTTCGCCTTTCGCATTTTGAGGCAGACACGACGACACGACAATTATAGAGCGCCGATCGCCGACGCGATAATTCTGCAGAAAGTAATTTCGTGTTGACAATTTTTATGAGATCCAACATGTAAATTGAATTTATCTTAAGACCTTAACATATTTCATCAGATAAGAAGAAATCAACTGGAAGTAGATGAAATTTGGGAATCAGCAAGAAGCGAGGTTAAACAATCATATACGAAGAAAGGCATAGATTCTTGGATTCAACCACCTAAAGGAGGTTGGCCCCCTAAGGCAGACTCAACAGCTGTAGCGAAGGCTGTTGCGCATGCGCTTTCTAGCGAAATACCAAAACATAGATACCTCGTTCAGGGAAAATGGGCTAAAGTTCCATTTGATTCATGGGTGAGTGACCATATTTCTGCATGCTTTACAGAATACGTTGTCGTAATATGTTATGCAGAGATATTACATATTTAATATTGCCTCAATTCTGCTGAAAAGTTCTTCATCGTATGAAACGTGAAATGATGAATATATGACACATTTTATTGACTTTTCAACGTTTGTTTTCTTTCTTTTATTTTCTTCTCTGGTATAATATAATATCTTATGACTTTTTATACTTATGAAACTATAAAAGCATAAGTACAAAACAGGATTGTTAACTGCTGTAACTTTTGTATAATACCTATCTACATTTATGGTATGTTTCTTGAAATTATTATGTTTATTTGTTTTGATTTCAGTTTTTGACATATGCGCACAACTGGTTGCCAACATTTATTGTTGACAAATACATGAGTTATTGGAAGAAAGACCTTGTTTATCCATCCACTAGATAGGTTTCAGCTGGAGCTTAAGATTTTGCTTTGGAATTATTAAAATGTATTCATAATACATAGCACATTTTGTTGCATTGTATCTCGGTATTTCATATTGTAGCACAGACATTATCAATCGTTACCATGCTAAATATAGTATATGTCCATCTTTCAGTCTAGAAATGCATCATTTTTATGGAAAGTTTTTCAAATATCAACTGACTGAACAGTAAGTAAACCCCAGAAAAAATGAGCCAATCAATGGGTATGCTTTGGAGTGCGGGTAACTAATATCTGCACTCCAGTTAACGCACTGTGCATTGTAACACGGCAAAACGTCCGTACCGCAAAACGTACGTATATGAACGTTTTGCGGCGCATATCGTCCACATTTTTCTGACGTACATTTTGCAGCAAAAAGGCATGGTCCTGCCGCATAACGTCCATGTTTTAAAGTTTATATAATTTTCGTTAATTTTGACCAGTTATTATCAGGTGTTATTGAGTGTTAATTTTAGTTCACCTGAGTATGCGCCTGTCTGTCTGTCCGTCCAAATTTAGCTTGTAACAACACTAGCATCCACATACCCTTAGCAATATGTCCAGAGTTATCTGCCCTTGAATTACAATATCTGTTATATTTCACATTGTTACCACTCTAACGCTTTCATTTCTTCTTTAATCTTGACAATTTTCAACTGAATATCTATGACCATAAAAATCTCATCAAAGTTAGATTATAGGCTAATTCTAACCAAAAAAAACAACAACAACAAACGCACTTTATTTTACCTTGTTAGTGCTTTCGTTTCTTCTCCATTCTTATTTTTCTTTATACAGAATATGTATAACAATAAGTCTCGAGAGCTAAAACGACTGAATATGTCAACAGTTATTTTGCCTTTGAATAATAAAACTAAAAACATATTTTAAAGTCAAATTATTGAATTGTGATAAAACTGCCATCAAAACTGTTATCAATGATCAGATGTCATTCATACATTTATGACCGGACGGACATCTTGAATAGTTCAACTATAATATTGACCTTGAAATGACCTTGACCTCAAGGTCACTATTGAATTTTGCTTAAATTACCACATCTTTGTCATTTACAGATATTTGGATATTGATGACTGTCACAATAGGGACTACGATGGGATACCAGGCCGACCACAATTGCTATCTAAAACAACCAACAACTCAGAACAGAAAAAATATATACAAATTTATTTACAGAAATGAATATTTATAAATGAAAAATGATTGTATATGATAAACTACTATGATAAGTCACTGCACAAACAAACACTATCAACGTATCTCAGTCTATTTCTCCCGTAAAGTTTCTGTCATGATGTATCAATAAAGTGGTGGCGTTGTTAAACAAAAAATTCGTCACAATGGCGGGCGTCTTGTATAAAATCTTATCAAGCGTAACTGTACTTCCTACAGTGTTGGCACAGTTGATAGGATCCTGAACAAGGGCATGCGTCACCCCTTTAGCCATGGACATACGTGTGGAGGGCCCGTGTCATCTTCGGGTGTGTCCTCAAATAAGAAGATACAAAGTATAAAACATGGTAAGTTCCATGATAATCAAACATAAGGGTATAATAAAGTCCCTTGGAAAAGACTCGACCTTTGTCGGTTTCCAATAAAATAACGTGCTTCTTTGAATAAACAAAATGCCCACTATAGTACACCCTACATTCCGTGGAACAAAAATTCAATCACATCCGCATAATACTGCGTTGCAAATATATTCAAATATACGCCACATAATAACCACCAATAAATAAACGTCTTCCAAAATCATGCCACTGAAGATCCTTCTCTAGAGATACGTTAGTTTTGATACGTTGTATTTTGATACGTTGTATTTACTTATAACAAAAACTGATGATAAATGAAATGAAGTAAGATGATAACGTAAATTAAATTGATTGAAACAAATCATTACGATACTGCAGCATTTTACATAAAGTTACACAAATACAGTAACACCATAATAAATTATTTATGAATAGATATATAAAGATCTATAAAATATTCATGGCTCCTATACAATTACAATATAATTAAAACTTCAATTAACATACATCAATTAACATGTCTCGGTATAAATTTGCAAAAGCGAAACATTAGAATAAAAAGAGCTTTTAAAATTTAATCTGCAAAAATTTAGAAAAACAATAAATTACTGCCAAATAACTAAACCTGAATCAAATAAACTATAATTCTAATAGAAAATAGTATTTTACGAAATAGCAAAAATTTATGAAACAAAATCACTAGAAAATTAAATTTACCTTGTACAAGCTGTGATTTTATGACAAATATAATTTGTCTGTCACCGTCATAGTGACCTGTATAACGTCAAGTGCATTGCAATATGTCACTTAAAATTTAGTCATTATATAGCAAACTACTGAAGACTGAGCGGGAAAACAGATCGTGCTAAACATGAAAAAATCGATTTGCACGAAATAAAGCTGGGACGGCGGAAAAATAATGGAGTAAGAGAAAGGTCCGTCTTTTAAATACAGACATGTAGCATATATCCGGTTCATAAAACAAAAATGTAACTTTCTTATTACTGAAAGGATTTTTGTGAAATAAACGGCAAAATGTTTAAATTGAGACATGGAAATTTATGCAAACCATAAAAATACTCTAAATAATAATTTCACCCGAAAACTCTAAATTGAACAAAAGATGATGCAATCTCACAGCAATGAATATAGAGTAAAAATGAGGTTCGGCGTGAAAATATAATGCAATATTTTACAAACGTACTTTCACTTTGTGACATTTACGCCCCCTTTAAATAAGAAAATTGATAAATTTTCTTTAAATACAACAAAGTGAAAACGACAAATTGCAAAAATGTAAGTAGAAATACTGTACACCATATTTATAACCACCATAAATACTACACTACACTCTACATTATACCCTGCTTAAATAATCTGCACCTATGTTTTCTCTACCTGGGATTGCTCTAATCCTCATCCTGTATGGCTGCAAAAGCAAAGACCATCTCATTATTCTAGAGTTACTTAACTTTGCCTTGTTAAGATACAAAAGCGGCTGGTGATCTGTCTCTAGAATAAATTCCTTACCAAACAAGTATCTGTGAAATTTAGAAATTGCCCAAACAATACCAAGGCACTCCTTCTCTATTACAGAATACTTCTGTTCTCTTGGTAACATCTTTCTACTGGCATAAGCTACTGGAAATTTCTCCTCACCTTGTTCTTGAAGTAATACAGATCCTAATCCACAATCAGAAGCATCAACTCTGAGAATAAATATCTTGTCTAAATCTGGTAATTTCAAAATGGGCGGACCGGTCAAACTAGCCTTAAGAGTCTGAAAAGCCTTTTCCTGACTTTCACCCCATTCAATACGATTTGGTTGAAACTTTTTTGTTAAATCGGTCAACGGAACAGCAATGGCGGCAAAGTTAGGGATGAACTTCCGGTACCAAGACACAACCCCTAAAAATCGCCGGACTCCTCAATTAGTCGTGGGTCTCTCGGTCTCCTGAATCGCCTTGACCTTACTGAGAACAGGTTCAATGGACTTACTACCTCCTATCATATGACCTAAACATTCCAATTTTTCAAAACATATGAAACACTTGGACGGTCTAGCAGTAAGCCTAGACTCTCTTAATTGGGTAAATAACTCATACAATGCATTGATATGCTCTGGCAATGTGACTGTATAGACCAAAATATCATCTATAAAACTATCTGAGTGATCTAGATCTTTCAAAACCTTTCTCATCAGTCTACAGAATGTTGCAGGGGCATTGACTAAACCAAAGGGCATTTTCCGGAATTGAAAAAGTCCCGACGGGGTTTCAAATGCGGTCAAAGGTTTTGCAATGTCAGACAATGGAACTTGCCAGTATCCTTTACTAAGGTCAATTTTCGAAAAATACCTGTATTTTGATAATTTCGAAAATATCTGTTCCATATTGGGCATCGGTTCCGCATCAAATACCGTGCATTTATTGATCTGTCTAAAATCAATACAGAACCTAATCGTGTTATCCTTTTTCCTGATAAGGACAATTGGACTAGAAAACGGAGCATTAGAAGGTTCGATAACTCCCAACCCTAGCATTTTATCAACTTCTTCCTTTACTATCTGCTGTGAGTGAAAAGGAATAGGATAACCCTTAGTCCTTACCGGTTCTGACGTAGTCAACTTAATGTCATGCTGAACTAATGACGTATTTCCGGGTATATCTGTTAAAACATCTGAAAATTTCTTTAACAAGGTTGCAATCTGAGTCTTACAATCTGTTTGTAAGTCAGGATTGACCTGAACATCTTTATATGTCTCTGAACCTTTCTTCAATGGACATAACAATATGTCACTATTATCTTGGTAACTTTTTTCTAAACTATCATCTTCATCTAATCTATCATACCATTTTCCGCTTCTACAATAGCTGCACTTACCTTTGCCAATGCACCTCGTTCTGGTTCGAAATTTCTTTCAACATACTCCTTCAGCATATTGGCATGGAAAGTTTTGATCTTATTGTTACCTATGTCTATCGATAATCTAATTTGTTCACGACCTCGGACACTACAAATGGACCTTTCCATTGTAACAACAACTTATTGCGTTTTGTATAGGTATAAGAACCAGTACTTTACTTCCCTTCTTAAAAGTTCTATCTCTAGCTTTCCTGTTGTAATACTTTCTATACCTAATACTGCTCTTCTCTAACTCCTGCTGTGCTATCTTACATGTACTTTCTAGTCTTTCTTGCAAATCAACTACATACTGATAAGTTGTCTTAACTTCGTCATTCTCTGTTTTTTCCTGACCATAACTCTCTCAAAATGGTTATTGGACCTCTTATACTACGTCCATATAACAATTCAAATGGCGAGAATCCTAAACTCTCTTGTGGAACTTCCCGATACGCAAAACAACATAGCATTCAAATACTTATCCCAATCTGTAGGTCTTTCACTACACATCCGTTTCAACATCTGCTTTAAACTACCATTAAATTTCTCCACTAAACCATTACACATCGGATGATACGGTGTAGTTGTTAACTGTCTAAGAGACAGCAACCTACTAACCTCATTCATAATCTGTGAAGTAAATTGTGATCCACAATCTGTAAGCATTTCCTCTGGAACACCTAATCTACTATACATGTCAACTAATGCTTCGGCTACTCTTTCAGTCTCTATACTAGGCAATGCAATTGCTTCAGGATATCTGGTAGCATGGTCTACCATGGTCAAAATATATCGGTTCTTCCTATCAGTCATAGGTTCGATCGGACCAACAATGTCAACGGCAACTCTCTTAAAAGGAGTATCAATCAAAGGCATCTTACCTAAAGTTACCTTACTTATTCTACCTTTAGAAATAGTACGTTGACAAATATCACAAGACTGACAATATCGTCTAACCTCTACAAGAACACCTGGCCAATAAAACTCCCCTAAGACTCTATCACTTGTCTTCCTAATACCAAGATGTCCTGCCAAAAGCGAGTCATGCGCTACTTTTAACACAGTCTCCCTAAGATCCTTAGGAACTACTAACTGCCGACTTACGTCACCATTTCCTGCCGTAAACTCTCTAAACAACATCTTATTCCTGACCTGAAACTTCACTTGCCCTTTACCTCTACAGTTTCTAACAGTACCTTCCTCTGCTTTCTTTCTACATCCATCTAATGACCTATCTGCCTGCTGCTTCTCTACAAACTCTACATTAGTGATGTCTAAAATCTGTGAAGGAACTTTAAGTCTTCTATGAGCTTTAACTTTACTCTGCGATCTTGTTTCTACTGCTGAAGCTAACTTGCCAAAATTTGGTTCTACAGCACCCTCTATGTTACCGATAATTACATCATTTGTAGGATTATCTACACATAGTGCTTCTACAGTACCCCTGTAATACGGACAATCAAGATCAATTAACGCCATGTCTAATCTGTGCTCACTACCATCAATGTACTTACATCGTCTGGACTTCCCTAACAATTGATTTGCATTTACCAAATTCACTTCGTACTATGACACATGTACACCCAGTATCTCTCATTGCAACTATAGCTTTGCCATTACATATACCTCTAGTTGTCGGACATGAATTTATAGTAACTGTACCCACGTCTTCAAAATTCTTCAAAATCCCCAAGTTCTATCAAACTATTACCACTATCTGATCTCGGCATCGAAATTTTCGAATCTGCATCTCTTCCTCTACCTCTACTCCTACCTCTATAACCTCCTCGCCTTCTATTACCCTGATAACTATTATCATTCTTACTTGGATTCATTGAGTTCGGTTCTATGTCTTCCACTGCGTTAGCTTTATTTGTAGCTTTATTTCTACAGAAAAATGCTGTATGCCCTAAACGACCACAATATGTGCATTTATAACCTTCATACTGCTGAGATGCTCTACCTCTATTTACCAGTCTATCGTTACCTCTTTGCATACGATAACTACTACCTTGATTTCTATCTACAGGTCTACTCGGCAGTGCATAAGGCTTAGCTCTGTCTTTAATTCCATGATTCACTACATACTTTGGACCTCCTCTAGTCTTGGCAAACAAATCTGCATCTTCCGCTACTTCACGGGCTGAAAACAACTTCTTACTACTAAGGTTCTGATATAGTTCTCTATTGCAGATATCTAAAAATTGATCCCTTACTATGAAGTCTAACAACTTTTCATAAGTCTTCTCCACCTTACTCAATCTTAGCCAACCATCTAAGTATCTAGAAATTCTAGCTAGGAACATCACAAAAAGTCTCATTTTCACGGGGCCTTTCAGTCCTAAACTTCTTCTTATACCCATCATCAGTCAACTCAAACTGCCTTAACAAAGCATCTTTCAGCTTATCATAATCCGTCCTATCTTCTAATGGAAGCCTATCAAATACCTCCCTAGCAGTACCTTTTAACAGAAACGGTAAGTTTAGTGACCACATTTCATGTTCCCAATTCTGAGCAGACGCATAAGTTTCATAAACATTCAAATACGCATCCATAGAATCAATCTTTTCGTCAAATGGAGTCATCTTAACCTTAACCTTACCTACACTCTTCTTACCTAACATATCTAACTCTATCTTCATCTTATATTCTGTATCTAACTTCCTAGCTTCTGCTTCCTCCTTCTCTCTTTCTAACTGACGAGCTATTTCTAACTTCTCCTTTGCAACTCTAGCCTCATTACTTAACTTCTCTTTTTCCATTTCTATCTCTATTTCTAACTTCTCCTTAGAAATCTGGACTTCATAATCTAACTTCTCTTTTGCTAACCTAGCTTCTAATTCTAACCTATCCTTCTCAGCTTCTAAACGTTCCTTCTCAAGTTCTAACTTCTCTTTTGCTAACCTAGCTTCTAATTCTAACCTATCCTTCTCAGCTTCTAAACGTTCCTTCTCAGCTTCTAACCTACTATGTCTTTCTTCACGCTCCCTGGCTTGCTCCTCTTTAACAAAGTTTCTCAAAGCCTCATCTGTATACCCTAACTCCTGACCTACCTTCATCAACTCATTTACACTAGTCATCTTGAACTTATCATGTATATTTCCTACACTGTAACACTACAACAACAACTTAGGATACAAGTAAAATCTTACCGTGAGGTAGAACAATGATATCAAAGTATCATTAAAGGGTAACACTACAACCCTTAAATACAAAACACTATATTCACTAAGTGCAATCTTGGTGCACTATAACACTACACCTCAGTGTAACACCATATAATTAAACGCATTTATCACTCTAGCGCTATAATCAAAATGTACCTTCACTGTACAAGTACTAAAATAAACAATGTATCATATATTCTAAACACTATACCTCACCACTACAAACACTAAGTTTCAAACACATCTAAGTATCTCACTAAGGTTGTATAATAATAATCTTAAGTGTACAGTAGACAGTAGGCAATAATTAAAACTGTTCAAAATACTTTAAACTTCAAAGTCCAAACTACGACCCAAAACTCAATGTCGCGTAGCACTTTACCCCACAGTGCAAAAATATAAAAGGTATATGGCCAGTTTCAATATACTACAGACACAAAGTAAACACAAAGTAAAATTGTAAATGACACAATAAATTAAATGTTCACCTAGATAACAGACACAGTTTCTTTATCTAGAAAAAGGACACAAGGCGGGTAGTACAGTCAGGACTCAATACATCGGAATCCATTATACTGACAGATTCAAATAACGACAATGAATTGGTGGGAACCAAACTTTTTCAACGTTATTATTATCCGTTATATCGGAAAATTCCGACTCCGACACAATAAAATTGGTAACCAAACGTGTTATTTTCTATACAATCAGTACCCGTTTAACTGACATTCGGTCAGTCAAGCGCATGTATCATTTAATCATGCCTTGAACAAAAGCCACAAGGTGTTAAAACAGGTATTGTACCTTGGTCAGTTGATTGTTACACCACATTGTTACAATACCAACATGTTGTTGTCAGCTGAATTTTGTTACACTTGCCAACTTGTGACTTTTTTTTATTAAAATAATGACAGAACCTCCAGCTCAACGTCAACAGACTAATTTAACTTTTAAACAAAAATACGAAATCATTTCATATAAAGAAAGTAAAAAGGATGTTACACAAAGTGATATTAATAAGAATTTTGGGCATATTATGTTATACCCCTTGGCGTCCGTCCCTCTGTTTCACTTTAGATGTTAATTATAGATCTAAATACATAATGTTTAGATACAAGTGAATAAGCATATCATTACAATTACAATATTATGAATAATGAAATTCAATATACTGACAAATTCGATATTCTGACATGTCTTTTTGGGAACCAACAGAGTCGTTGTAATGAGTCCTGACTGTACCTTACATTGCAGAGTGTATGTGTGTATATGTGTACTTCCGGTGTTTTACCGAAAGGTCACTTTCAGATTACAAACTGGTGGTCTCATCATAAAGTGACACCTAAAAGGAGGAAAATGGAACGAACTCACCCTAAACGTCCAAACGTCCACTGTCGGGTCTGTGTGGCTGTTATAACCTCTCAGCTGGATAGCTGTCACGTACACAAGTCCGTTTCATTTGTCACGGTATCAATCTGAAAATGTTAAGAAATTATAATCACACTAAATATAAAAAGAATAAATAATTAAAAGTGATACAAAATTTAACTACCTTTAAGTAAACTAAATTTAACTTTTAATTGTAAATAAAACTTTTACTTAAAATAAAAACCAAAGTTTCTAGTGTTAGCTATATAACCTAGCTGCAGTAAAATGAGTGTGGTTTGTTTCAAATAACAACTATAGTCAACCGGTATCCAATCACGTCGGGGTCACCAAATGTCACAATAGGGACTACGATGGGATACCAGGCCGACCACAATTGCTATCTAAAACAACCAACAACTCAGAACAGAAAAATATATACAAATTTATTTACAGAAATGAATATTTATAAATGAAAAATGATTGTATATGATAAACTACTATGATAAGTCACTGCACAAACAAACACTATCAACGTATCTCAGTCTATTTCTCCCGTAAAGTTTCTGTCATGATGTATCAATAAAGTGGTGGCGTTGTTAAACAAAAAATTCGTCACAATGGCGGGCGTCTTGTATAAAATCTTATCAAGCGTAACTGTACTTCCTACAGTGTTGGCACAGTTGATAGGATCCTGAACAAGGGCATGCGTCACCCCTTTAGCCATGGACATACGTGTGGAGGGCCCGTGTCATCTTCGGGTGTGTCCTCAAATAAGAAGCTACAAAGTATAAAACATGGTAAGTTCCATGATAATCAAACATAAGGGTATAATAAAGTCCCTTGGAAAAGACTCGACCTTTGTCGGTTTCCAATAAAATAACGTGCTTCTTTGAATAAACAAAATGTCCACTATAGTACACCCTACATTCCGTGGAACAAAAATTCAATCACATCCGCATAATACTGCGTTGCAAATATATTCAAATATACGCCACATAATAACCACCAATAAATAAACGTCTTCCAAAATCATGCCACTGAAGATCCTTCTCTAGAGATACGTTCGTTTTGATACGTTGTATTTTGATACGTTGTATTTACTTATAACAAAAACTGATGATAAATGAAATGAAGTAAGATGATAACGTAAATTAAATTGATTGAAACAAATCATTACGATACTGCAGCATTTTACATAAAGTTACACAAATACAGTAACACCATAATAAATTATTTATGAATAGATATATAAAGATCTATAAAATATTCATGGCTCCTATACAATTACAATATAATTAAAACTTCAATTAACATACATCAATTAACATGTCTCGGTATAAATTTGCAAAAGCGAAACACTAGAATAAAAAGAGCTTTTAAAATTTAATCTGCAAAAATTTAGAAAAACAATAAATTACTGCCAAATAACTAAACCTGAATCAAATAAACTATAATTCTAATAGAAAATAGTATTTTACGAAATAGCAAAAATTTATGAAACAAAATCACTAGAAAATTAAATTTACCTTGTACAAGCTGTGATTTTATGACAAATATAATTTGTCTGTCACCGTCATAGTGACCTGTATAACGTCAAGTGCATTGCAATATGTCACTTAAAATTTAGTCATTATATAGCAAACTACTGAAGACTGAGCGGGAAAACAGATCGTGCTAAACATGAAAAATCGATTTGCACGAAATAAAGCTGGGACGGCGGGAAAAATAGTTATGTAAAATAAAGGCCCGTCCTTCAAATACAGACATAATACATATATCTGGTTCATAAAACAAAAATGTAACTTTCTTATTACTGAAAGGATTTTTGTGAAATAAACGGCAAAATGTTTAAATTGAGACATGGAAATTTATGCAAACCATAAAAATACTCTAAATAATAATTTCACCCGAAAACTCTAAATTGAACAAAAGATGATGCAATCTCACATCAATGAATATAGAGTAAAAATGAGGTTCGGCGTGAAAATATAATGCAAGATTTTACAAACGTACTTTCACTTTGTGACAATGACCATTTCAGACGTAGAATTGAGTACTGATATCAGTTACCCAGATTCTGACCAAGTACATGAAATGTACTTGCTTTTAATTTGTAAAATTCGATGTTATCTACCCTTGTCATGTGGAGCCTTTATAGGCAGCTGGGCGATATTAAGCCACCATGACTCTTTGCTTTGTTCAAATATAAAATTACATTGTTCAATTATAAAATTACATTATGGCATTCAAACAAAACAATTTGCACTCTTGCTCATATATGACTTGGCGGCTAAAGCCCTCCCCAATCACAACAATAGATCGCTCACTCAGATATGACAAGGCGGCTAAAATCTCCCTCCCTCGACAAAAGCGCTCTCTCTCTCTCTCTCTCTCTCTCTCTCTCTCAAATATGACTAGGCGGCTAAAAGCAACCTCATCACCACCTCCGCCCCCCCCCCCCCCCGCGACAAAAGCTCTCTTGCTCAATTATGACAAGGCGACTTAAAGGTCCCATCTCCATGACAATATAGCTCTCTCGCTCAAATATGGACTACGCTGTCAAAAGCCCTCATTCATCCCCCGTAAAAATGAACGATAGAACCAAACCTCCATAGTCAACAAGAATTCCCACTTCTTGATGCAATTATATGAAAAGCTTTTGTCCAAAGCAAAGCTTAATTTTAATATTTTTGTCATTCACTTAGTCAAATCTCCGGTTCGTCCGTCCGTATAGCCGTCCTTTTCTGTATGTCTATAAGATAACATTTATTTCAATATCATCGTTTTTATATCTCAGCTGCTGCTTGGTATCATTTCATAAAAAAATCTATACGAAAAACATCCTCAGTTAAAGCATATTTCTTTTTTTTTTAAAATTAAAAAAGTCAGAATTAAATAGGATCACAAAAATATGGCACTTTAATATTTATTTCTTCATATCTTTACCTGAAACAATATGAAGTGACAGAACCAATAAAAGTAACGTTTATAATGAATATATTTTAATACAGAAAAAAATGGACGATATGCGGCGCAAAGGCACACTCTCGCCGCAAAACGAACCAAGTACGATATGCACCGCAAAACGTCCACATGTGTTCGATATGCGCCGCAAAACGTCCACACGCGTACGTTTTGCGGTACGGACGTTTTGCGGTGTTACAGTGCATGCATATGTATACGATTTTAACTCTGACACATTTTCAACAGAAAGGTCTCCAAACTATGACGCAAGTATACGGTTAACTCTGACACATTTTCACCAGAAATGTCTCCAAACTACGATACAAAAATGTATGCAGTGATCGTAAGGTGTAACTCTGTTTAGCTCTTAAATAAAACTACTTTTGTAAATTATGCATTTACGAATATGCAATTAAGAAAGATTGAAATTCAAATTTTTCATCAAACCAGTTTTTCTTTCTTTAACAAATGCTTAAGGAAAATTAATTTTATACTAAGTGAACACAACGTTCCTATCAAGATTACACTTGATTCTGAAAAAAAAAAATAACAATAAGTACCATTTAAAATATTTATTAATTATGGATTTAAAAAATGGAAAAATATAAACCTGAAAACATTTTCGTTGTATTATACAAGATAAATTCAAGTGCATGTTGTTATAGATAAATAAGATAATTTTTCATTATTTATTCCAAACAAAGAGTAAGAAATGGTACGAATGTGTTCCAAGTAATTTCACTAAAACCCGTGAAATAAAAGATATAAATAATGTATATCATGAGTAATTATATTAGTGGATTGTTTTACATAAATGTTACAAGTATATTCTTTATGTAGTTAATAATGCCAAATAAAATATCGAATTGTAAAAAAATATTTAAAATGCATCGACCACGACGAGACTCGAACTCGCAATCTTCTGATTCGAAGTCAGACGCCTTATCCATTAGGCCACGCTGCCGACGTTCAATTGAAATTTTAAAGCCGATATCTTTATATTTGTTCCATTATTTTTATATGAATGAATGTGAAAGTATCTAAATGTAATAAAATGTTTTTTATTATTTACTTCGTAAAAGTGGATCGACATTCCAACTGAAATATTATCATGAGCCTAGTTTAAACATACATTTTTCACCAATCAATTAATATATCAAATGTTGTTTTTTTTTTCATTTTTTATGATGAAGATGATGATGATGATGATGATGAAAAACATCAGTAAAATCAAAATGTGAACACCAGAAGGTGCAATTTAAAGGTTTAAGAATTAAAGGAATGAAAGGAAAATAGAAAGGAAACATTCGCGTATATTTAGAGGATACATGCCTGTAGGAAACATCCATGCAGACTAATCTGTCTATTTCAATTATCATTTGAGAAGCATTGTCATATCAATGAGTAACTTAACATTATATAATCCAAGATCCAGTTGTCAAATATTTGCAATCGGTTCATTTGAAACTTAAATTGCTAAATACTTATGAACCATGTAAAGTACCTGGAATTGATTATTTAAGTCCAAAAGCAAAAGTCCCACATATTCCTCCGAGGGTTCGGTATTGAAATAAGGAATCATAAAAATTGGTGAAGTTCTTTTTAATTATAATAAGACAAATGTTACAATATGAACAGTAACTATGTACTCAGCATACAGCTTACAGCTTGCATTCTTTGTTAGTGACGTAGAAGTCTGCGATCGTATATCTGACCTCAATCCTAAAAGTGTTCGAACTTTTAAAATATATAAATGTGTTCAATTTTCTTGACTTTAACTAATCAAATTTCAAATATTATCAATTTTACTATATTTAGATCAAACACAAATATTTAAATAAAAGCAACAACCAAAAAAGTTTATTTTTTCAAACTATTTGTGAAGCACTAAAAAGTCCCTAGATTAACTGGATATGAAAAAAAAAACAAAAACAAAACACACATACAGACATGTCCCTCTTTTGTTCTTATCATATTATATCCGTGTTTTAATAATAATTATCACAATTGGGTGTTATTTAGCACACATGTACATAAAAATGTTAATAAGTTTCACACTTCTGACGTGAAATATATGAATAAATGATACCTTTGTTGATTTTATGCGACGATTTTATTCTGATTTATCTAACACATTTTCTTCTTATGTAAATAATTACAAGCTAATATGTAATATTTTCATTATGTCTTATAAGATTTACGAGACCTATTGATACTTAACAAGTTCTTATAAAACATCGATATGGTTAGACTAATTTATAAGTAATTGATACATATGGTATTTACATAACCCAGAAAAAAACATCTGCAATTTTTATATACCGTTAATAAAATTATTGAGAAACAATAAATGTTGACATATGCAATAATGACTGTAGGTCCGCGATATGTATAAATACCAAGTGTAACTCCTGATATGGTACCACTCTTCTTCCGTCGTCAGACTTGACGTTAGTAGCCGTAACAACAAGGTAAGACTTTTGATTATATGTTTATACTGGGACAGAAGATAATTTCTGTCCCAGGTTTATATAAGAAATACTAGTACAACAATGAATTGTTATTAGTAAAACGAGGCTAAAAATATGGCGGACGCAAATTTGAAAATCTAATAACTAGTACGAAAATAAAGTGTATTAAAACTAATGGGAATTATTATTTTATGGATTTTTGCGGAATTTATATATATTATGTAAAGGATTTATTGTTCAATTTAACAAATACTGGTGATCATTAGTGCATGGCGTCGAAAAACAGGAAAAGGACGAAATCTATCGCATCTCCTGATTCTGTCCTACAAACACCGGATAAAAGAACGATTACAAATGTGATAACATATACACCGGAAATGGCACAAACTGCACCAAACTTAACGGGTCAAAATCAGACTCAGGTGGGTTTTATTCCTCAAATCCCTCAAATTCCAATTTATCAAGGAAACAACGCTGGACAATATGCCTCTCCAACAAATTATATGTTTATGACTCCCCAGCAAACAGCTGCCATGAACACCCCCCAGTCCCCCTTGGCTACCTCAGTGGATTTTGCATTGCTTTTTGAAAAGTTAGAAAACAAGATAGACTTAAAATTTGAGGCTATAGATAATAAACTCGGGAAATTGGACACAATCGAAATAAATATCAATGATTTGGCACAGAAAATGACATCTATGGACAATCGAATATTTTCACTTGAATCAAAACTGAGCAAATGTCAGCAAAATATAACGGACATAGAGGCAAGTAGGGCATATGACTCAAATACCAGTGATGAGATTGTAGCGAAACAGAAATTAATAGATAAACAGTTAGAAAGTGAGAAAAACATGCAGAAAACATTGTCGAAAGATTTCGAATGCCTGAAGCGTGAAAATACTCGTCTGTCCGAAGAGGTCATTGATCTACAGGCACGCTCTATGCGTGACAATTTGTTATTTTATGATTTTAAAGAGGGCAATCACGAGGAAGCACGAAAAGCGGAAAATTGTGTATCCGTTATTCATGAATTTTGCCATGATAAATTACAAATGGTCAATCCGGAAGAAAATATCAAAATAGTTAGAGCGCACCGAATTGGTCAGTATAGGGAAAACAAAATACGCCCAATAGTTGCAAAATTCAAAGATCCTGATATCAAATCAATAATAAAACAGAAAGTGTTTGAAAAAAAGGATACAATTAGTCATGGCGTAAGCGACCAGTACCCTAAAGCGATTCAGGAACGGCGAAGATTGTTAAACCCTTATCTTAAGAAAGCACGGGATGCTGGCTTGAGAGCGAACTTACATTTAGACAAACTGTATATTGGGAAAAGACTTTACACAATTGATGACCTGCCAATAACGGACATAGATAAATTGGACGCAATTTCGGATAGATCTTCCGGCGCAGAATACCGCAATGAAACACATAGCACGACGTATCAGAAATAGGATGCATTATGGGAACAATTAAATATTATACTATGGAATGTTCAGGGATTATCTTCAAAATTAAATGACAATGACTTTTTAGAATATATATCGCAATTTGATCTCATTTTGTTAACAGAAACCTGGACATCAAAGATTTCGAATCTTAAGATTAACGGTTATGAGTATTTTAATTGTCCTAGACCTAAAGGTAATTCACGATCAAAACGCAACAGCGGGGGATTGTAGTGTATTTTAAAAAGGAATTTTCACATGGAATTGAGATAGTCAGTTCAAATAATAAGGGAATTGTGTGGATTAAATTAAAAAGGGAGTTTTTAGGTTACGATAAAGATACTTATATCTGCATTTGTTATTTTCCACCAGAAGACTCTAACTTGTATAAATCACCGAATTCTTGTTTGTTTGAGATTGACTTATTTGATCAATTGAATATTGATTTCCGAAAATATAGCGAGATAGGATATGTGTACTGTACAGGGGATTTTAACTCTAGAACAGGTGAAAGATCAGACTTGATTGAAGATTTGAATATAAACAGATTTATAGCGGTTCCTGCATTAGATGACTCTTTAAGTGAATTACCTTTAAGGCATAATGATGATAAAACCGTAAATTCGTTCGGCAACCAATTATTAACATTTTGTAAGGAAAATTGTATACAAATAGTCAATGGTAGACTAGAATCGGGAAAGTGTACTTTCCATGCAAAATATAGAAATAAGTGTACGCAGAGTACAGTTGACTATGTATTAACACATTATAGTAATTTTTCAAGCTTAGACAAATTTTTCATTCATGATATGACAGAGTTTTCTGATCATTGTCCTGTAGTGTTTACGTTAAGTTATAGTTGTAGTTTTATTATTGTGTCAGAATTATCAGATGTTAAAAAACTCGTATGGAATACTGATGATAAAGGAGAATTTTTGAATGCATTAGAATCACACAGATCGAAGTTTGATGATATATTTAATAGGCCATTAGATAGTGTGATTGATATAAATGATTGTACCGAGGACCTATCTAATATTATTACTGATATTTCATTTAAAAGTTTTGGTAAGAAAAAATCTTTTAAAAAGAGGCCTCAAAGAAAGAAATGTCTATGGTTCAACGTTGAATGCAGACAAGCCAAGTCTAATTTTTATAACTGTAAAAGAGCATTTTCTGTAAATAAATGTGAAAGAACTAAATTTTTGTTCCTTCAAAGCAGAAGTGATTATATTAAAGTAAAAAATCAAGCAAAAAATAAATTTTATAAAGAAGAAAGGCAAAAATTGTCTGAAATGAGCCGTAAAACGCCTAGAAAATTTTGGACATATATAAATAAATTTAAAAGTAAACTAAATGTTTCTAATGATATAAAGGCAGAAGATTTTGTAAATCATTTTTCTAATATGTCGAGTAACGCTGAGTCGCCTCTCTTAGATGGTGATCAAAACGAAGGGCGTAGTATACCGGTAACTATAGAAGAACTTGATCGGGTTATAACGACAGAAGAAATTTTAAAGGCTGTTATGTCTATGAATAGAAATAAAAGCCCTGATATATATGATATTGTAGCAGATTTTTTCATTGATGCTAAGGAATTTATTAGTCCCTATTTATGTAAGCTATTTAATAGAATATTAGATACAGGTATATATCCGGAAATGTGGACAAAAGGTGCAATAGTACCGATTTATAAAAAAGGTGATAAACTTGATCCTGCGAATTATAGGGGTATAACATTAGTTAATATTATGGGTAAGATCTTTTCATTAGTTTTAAGAAATAGAATAAACAGTTGGTGCGAAGCTCAAAATGTGTTTAATGATAGTCAATTTGGTTTTCGGCAGGGACGGGCAACCATTGATGCAATTTTTATACTTCATTCTTTTATCAAAAAAATCTTGAACAAAAATGAAAAATTATATTGTATATTTATAGATTACGAAAAAGCATTTGATACAGTCAATAGAGACTTACTTTTGGATGAAACTGATAGATTGCGGTATAAGTTGTAAAATTTTAAATATTATAAAGTCAATATATGCATCTGTACAATCTTGTCTAAAAGTAAATACAAAATTGACTGATTTTTTCGATGTAACCATTGGCTTAAAACAAGGAGAACCATTATCACCATTGCTTTTTATTCTATTTATAAATGATATTGAACAGTGTATCGATATTGAACAAATGTCAACAAAAGATATTGAATTGTTATCTAAATACATGTTGTTATTTGCAGATGATATTGTTTTGTTTACAACAGATATAAATAGTCTACAATCTCAAGTTAACTCTATCTCGAGATATTCCTGTAAGTGGGGTCTGAAAATCAATGTTGCTAAAACTAAAGTATGTGTTTTTGAAAAGCGAAAATCTAACACACATGTTAATATTACGATTAATGATGAAACCATTGAATATGTAGATACTTTCACCTACTTGGGAGTAAAATTTTCATATACAGGTGATCTTAAAGTAGCAATTAAGGCTCTGTCTGAACAAGCTTTAAAGGCATATCATAATCTTTTATCTTTATTTGATAGAGTTAAATTTGATATAAAAACAAAATTAAAACTTTTTGATAGTATGGTAGTACCAATATTACTGTATGGTTCAGAGATCTGGGGCGCTTTTGATTGCAAAGAAGTTGACAAATTACATATTAAGTTTTGTAAAAGCATTTTAGGTGTTGAAAAACAAACTCCGAACAACGCAGTACTCGGAGAACTTGGTAGATTCCCTTTAACAGTTTTATGTCAAGAAAGAGCATTAAAATATTGGATAAAAATAAAGAAACAGACTATACCAGAATTGTTTAGTGTATATAGTGATCAAGTACATAACTTTAGAGGATCTTCTTGGGCTAAAAGTATTTACAATATAATTAATAACTTAGGGTTTTCAAATTGTATAGAGAATTTTGAAAATAATTGTAACTATATTGTATTATTCAAACAACGTTTAAGAGTTCAATTTGTGCAGAAATGGCACGAATCGATTGAATTAATGCCAAAACTCGATTACTATAGAATGTATAAAAATGATTTTTGTTTTGAAGAGTATCTTAATATTGTTGATAATAGTAAATTAAGGAGACAACTTTCAATTTTAGGCTAAGTTCTCATACATTAGAAATTGAAACTGGAAGATATAGTGGGGTTGAAAGAAATGCGAGATTATGTAAATTTTGTTCTCAGCAAGCTGTTGAATCGGAGTATCATTTTCTTTTATGCTGTCCATTATATAGAGATTTAAGAATCAAATACAAATTGCCACACACTTTTCCAAATCTAAATAAATTTTCTAGATTAATGACAAATTCTAAAAGAAAAAATCTATATCATTTAAGCAAATTCTTAAGAGATGCATTTGATAGAAGAAATGAACAATTATAAAATAAATATTAAAACAATCTTAGATCTTTGCTATGATTGGTATTAAATTGTCGATATACCAAAAATAATCTTAACACAATATATGCATTATTATGTATAATGTTCATTCAATGTATGTTTGCTTTTGTTAGATTTATTATTGTGTGTTTGCCATATGTATATTAATGGTTGTATTGCCAAAGGCAGATATCTGCCGAATTGCAAATAAAACTTTGACTTGACTTGACTTGTTATTTTGCGTCTCTCTTTTTTGCTCATTAATGGTGTTTTAGATTTGTCGTTTTTTTTTCAATTTCTGCTAATATAAAACATAGCTAGTATATGAAAAGCTAGTATAAGTATAAAGGTATGCTTCTTTGGTCGTGTTTTATCTACTATAGTTTAACGCTTTCATAGTGACAATGTAGATTGTCTGTTTCAGTACGTTTCCATTACAAAATGGGGCAAAGAAAACCGTCGCAGTCAGTAAACGTGAAATTCAGATAGATAAGCTTGTGTTTTGTTTCATGGTTAATTTACGAGGCGACTGTCATGATTGTGTTCTTTCTTAAGAAAATAATTTAATGGGGAAGGACGCCATGTTTTTCTTACCAAACTTCAAAATAATATGCGTTTTGTCAGAGGAGCAAAAAGACAGCACTTAGAAAAAAAATGTTAATACTTCGAAATAAATATTTTTATTTTTTTAATTCTTTTTTAAGAGTCCATGATATGCAAGGATAAAGTGTGGCTGTCATAAAAAATGAACATAAATGATTTTTTTAAGCAGCTCTAGTTATGCAAAATTCCGTATGTATCAAACTCTGGTGCCTTGCAAGATGAATTATATAGTACATTAAAAATAAACTAATACAGGAAAATACAGACAGATATACAGTACGAAGATCAGAAAATACCACAGAGCTTGCAGCCCTTTGATTATTAAATAGATTTATTACACTCCCGTGCCGCGTCTTATGTGATAATAATTGGAGGATTTTTTTTTTTCGTTTTTGTGAAATATGGAATATATTTTCACGAAACATGATAAAAAGCGACATATTTTCACGAGCTGGGTCATGCTTCAATGTTTTTGTTTTAAATAATATAAGCTGGCTAACGTGTGAGATATTATGTTAGAATGTGTATTGTCCAATGTTCATGAAGAGATATGAATTTGTTTTAGTGGAAGTATGGGGAAGGACGCCATATTTTTCTAACCAAACTTCAAAATAATATGCGTTTTGTCAGAGGAGCAAAAAGACAGCACTTAAAAAAATGTTAATACTTCGAAATAAAATATTTTTATATTAAAAATCTCTTACAAGGTTAATACGCAAGCTTTTATTTGACGCTAAAATCATTAGAATTCGTTAAGATATAACGAAGTTTGTAGAGAAATATTTTAGAGGCGCTTGGGTTATATTCGTTCTAATTTTTTTCCGGGCACGTGAACATTGTGAAAAAAATACTTGACCGCTGTTTTCATTGTTTTAAGAATTTAAATACATTATCACCAGTTTTGCTGCGATTTAAAAATACAACACAGAAACGAATTTTGCCTGGTGTTGTATACTTTTTGAACGACAAGTATTTTGATAAGCACACCGTACTTTATGTCAAATAGTTTATTTTTTTTTGTTTTTTGTTTTGTTTTTGTTTTCATAATTTATCAGGACTTCTTTACTTGAGGTACACCAAGTATAGAACATATATTAATAACTGTATAACTGTACAAAGGTAATGGTTTATTTGAAAATTCAATTCTTTTATTAATTTATTTATTTCAGTTTGCCGGGCAACAATGGCTAGCAAAGTGTTGATAACGATGTCACTAATGGTTTTAGGGGCTTTGGCTCAGTTTAACCCTATATGTAAGTTACTTCTACACATGATCAAAACATTATTTAGAAAAAAATCTCTATGTCTTTACGGAATGAAAATGGTATAATCATGGCGTATTTTTGATAAATAACTTTTACCAGAAGAAAAAACATAGCCGCTACTAAAAAGTTCAATAATAAACTGTTTGGTGAAAAGAAAGACATTAAAACAATATTTCATATATATAGAGGATATTGAATGAGTGTAGTTTAATACTAAATTTATTGAACGAGTTGAATAAAATCATATTAAGCGAGCCTCTGGCGAGCATAATATTGTTTTATTCAACGAGAATATTGTTTTATTCAACGAATTCAATAAATTTAGTATTGAATCTTCACGAATAAAATATATTATTTATGACATATATAAAATAAGAACAGTAAACTGTTAAAATGAGTCATATTTCATTGACGCGCCTCCAGTGTAACGCTAACATTAGCGCGCTTTAACGCTATGTGTATATTATTAGTTATAAAGATTGTTGACAGATTATATGGCCCTATATAAACGTCTGTTTGTAAATATAACCCGAGTCGCAAGGCGAGGGTTATATTGCAAACAGCCGTTTATAAACGGCCATATATCCTGTCAACAATCTTTATTTCGAATTTATAATACATCACGCATCATTTTTTAGAGAAAAAAGTAAGATTTCTTAATGAATCGACAGAAGCCATGTATATAAAACTATATAAACGTCACGATTATCCAATGAAAAGCGACGTTACAAACATGCAGTATTATAAATAACGCAAATGACGTCACGTCAAAGTGTAATTACACTAGTGTAATATCGTTTTTATTAAATAGGTTTATTACACTCCCGTGCCGCGTTTTATGTGATAATAAAATGGTCTAGACAACATATATTAAACTATACGTTTCTGGTAGACTTTTTCACCAGTATAGCACCTGGCCAGCCTGCAATCGTACAATCTGACCAGGCTTTAAACGGCTGGTAGCTTATGGAATCTCGTAAACCTCAAATGGACTGCTGGCCAATTTCAGGTTAAGGGTTGAGAAAATTATTATTGAATAAAATATGTAAAATATGATAATTATGCTTCAATGTATTTGTTTTAAATAATAATAAGCTGGCTCACGTGTGAGGTATTATGTTAGAATGTGTATTATCAAATGTTCATAAAGATATATGAATTTGTTTTTAGTGGAAGTGACCAGCTGCACCAGAAGTAAGCTAGAACTGACGTTAACTGACGGTGCCGACGGGGGAATAATCTATATCCAAGGTCAAGGGACAGCTTGCCGGCAGTTTACTACGTCGGGTGTCTCGTATTATACTATTGACTTCGGATCTTGTGGAATACAATGGGTATATGACAGTAGCATTATACAAATATTATCGCATCAATATCATCACGACAATAAAAAAGTAATGGACGAAAATGGTTCACTCGGTTTGAGTGACACTTATAAAAACTTAAGCCGGTGCTAGGTGGCGTGAGAGATGTTGAAATTTCCGTTATTTTTCATAAGCAGACTCATTAACACATCTGCTGATGTCTCATAAATTTAAAATTGTAGGTTTAGATGTTGAATACTGCTTAGCCTGGTGCTACGGGGCGTGGACTATGAATAGGCTCAATCAAACCAAGCTTGCAGCATTTTCAGTTTTGCCATTTTGATGTTCTTTGAAGATTTCATATTTCTCTATTCAGTTAAACTATGTCTGCAAATTTTAACGTTGCTTTGTAAAGTAATATTTATTCTTTTTAAATGTTGATCAATATTTCAAAATGTCTAATTACAGGAGGAAAGTTTTAAGGTGATAGTCCAGAAGAAATCGCTGTACCAGACTGGAGATGATAAACAGATTCCAGTCATGTGTATTGCCGACCTGGGAGACTTGACCGTCAGTAACAGCCTTGATGTTGCGTAAGACATAATCTTCAAACTTGAATTCTAAATATAATTATATTCAAATAATCAATGTATTTGTGAAGTGTTCAATGAAAGTTCAATTCGTAAATTGTAATTTTTGAAAGTCTTATTTATTTCTACAAAATATATAACATGAATATTTGGTATTTTTGAACATATATGAATTAATATATGAATTGTCTTATGCCCTGTCCTGTTTTTGTTTCGGGTCCTCCTGGGCCCTTGGCCGTTGTTGCTGGGTCGTGTGGGGGTTGGGTTCATTGAACGCCACCTTTCATTGGGGGTTCTTGTTTATTATATTTAAGTTTATGATGCTAAGCACATAAATCAAGGCAAGTGCGCAATGCTTAGAGGATAATGCCGGCAAAACAGTTCAGTATAATGAGATATTTTGTAATGAAAATCTAAATTGTTGCATTGTTTATTTAACAGAGACAAAGATGATTGATGCCGGCCTGAACAAGACGGTAAAACCCACTGCTACCATGACATTATACAGCAATGGTGAAAAACATTAATGGAGGAACTGTAAAACTTACAGATATTGTCACCCTGGTGATGCAACTTGATGCTGAATATATCGGTCAGTAAATGTGCCGCGTCACGACAAAACCAACATAATGCGTTTTGCGACCAGCATGGATCCAGACCAGCCTGCGCATCCGCGCAGTCTGATCAGGATCCATGCTGTTCGCTTACAGACCCTATAACAAGTAGAGAAACTGATAGTGAACAGCATAGATCCTGATCAGACTGCGCGGATGCGCAGGCTGGTCTGGATCCATGCTGTTTGCAAACCCATTATTTTGGTTTTGTCATGGCGCGGCTCAAATGCAGTTTAGAATTTAAAAACATCTATTTCATAGCTATTGTATTGCTTACCGGCATTATAAGTCTAAAAAAACGAGTGTTTGTGATTTATCTTATTTATCAAAATCATAAGTGTAATTACATATATAGCTATTTGTGAAGGCAAATTGTCCGATCCAGAAACACAAAACAAAACAATTACTTAATGTTTATACACAATCATGGGACTTGAAAAAAAATCTTTGTAATTAAATCAATGACTCAATGTGTTTAGTACTGATATCGTGAAGTTCATGCTATATTTTCGTTTGATATGTACAAACGGAAGGAAAATACAAAAAAAAAACTTCAGTTTCTATGATCACACACATGGCTAGGGGTGTCACAGTTTGAAAAAAAATGCTAATGTGTAAAAAGTTTAACCGACCATATCAATAAAAGCCTTAGACTTTCAACATAAACTTTCTTTCTTTATGACAAGATATGGCATTTTGTTTGTATTTTGTTGTACTCAAAATTGATAACAATACATATCCGAATATGGTGTAACTATTTTCCGTTAGGGTCGTACCGTACTCAATCAGATCGGAATAAAAGTACATTGTTGAACAAACAACTCTTATTATAAAAAAACTATGAAAATATATAGAATCAATTAAAAACTTATTCGCCTAACTTCGGTTACGGTTATTGAAATTTCTAACCGTTTTTTTTCTTTGCTAAAACCAGTCGAACCCGTTTAAACTGATAAACGTGACACCCCTAGACATGGCTGTTGTATTTTAACTAAACGAAAGATTTATAATAAACTAAATTGACCTCTTTCATAACTAATAGCCTACCTGTAACCATTTCAGTCTGTGACCTCTTATCTTTTAGTTGAAAAAAACCAAAGAGAAGTTAAAAAAAAGAACGTTTAATGATTAAAGATATTTTGTTAAGACAATAATAAGTATCAATTATTTGCTCAAATAACATTAATTGTACAATCGTATTTTCAGAGGATTTTGACATAAAAGCTAAGTCATGTTTCGCAGACAACATTGAAATTATCTCAAATGCGTAAGTACTAATAATTCAACATCATTTGTTATCTTTTTAAGTATACTGGACTCATCCTGTTGTAAATATGAAAGTTTCCATTGTTTGACATAATGTTTCTTTTATTTGATACAATGTTTCCATTGTTTGACAAAATGTTTACATGATACTTTTGTAGTCAATGTATGTTGTCTGTTTTGTTTAACTCTCATGAATTAACAAGCAGGGCTTGATCTTAATTTGCCACAAACCATCGATGAATTATTATGTTCAAATAAAACAACAGGACGGCTTAGAAACTATTTACGCAAAAGAAATAGCTTTTGCCAGAAGTAATATAATTAATGTTTTAAGGGCTGGTATACAGTAGTGCTCCCTGTACTATGTCCACATCCGGTCCGTTTTGATCGCGTGTTTTCCCATCATTCATTAACCAGAGACGTTCTCAGTCCAGTTGTGTGTAAATAAATCTGCAAATTAAAATGAGTTTCGAACTTTGAGATCTGGGATCATATCGGGGAAAATGATTCAATAGTTCCAACAAACTTCTAAAATGACAAGAAACTTTTTCAAATGCTTTACTAAAAACGGTATTGCATTATAAGAATTGGTGTATTTTACTCTTCTGTTTCATATATTTCATCAAATTTTATTACAGGTGTCCAGTGGATACTGAGTTGTTCCCACACATCAATAGCATATCACAGGGTTTAATACAAGCCCAGTTCGGAGCTTTTAGAACCACATCTCTCGCTGGCGGCTCTGTCTCTATGCCTTTCTCGTGTACCCTTCAAGTCTGCCTAGGGTCATGTAGCTATGTAAGTATGATTCTTTTTTCATACGGGTTTAATTATCTGCCTGGTCTAACAGATGAACTAAATTCTATCTGAATTTTATATTTGCACTGTAAACAAACAGTTTTTTGTAGATAAAATGAACGCAGTCAAAGATCTTAAGATGGACTTACACAGTTATTGTACATTGTATTTAACAAACTTTTTAAAAAGACTTTTTATGATACGATTTTGTTTCTTATCGCATACCCGTGCCGCTTTTACGGCTTCGTTACTGTGTGGGTTGCGTTCATTGAACGCCGCCTTTCCTTGTTGATATTGTTTATCATATTTCGTGTTAAAGCTGTGCACGGTCATACATATATACTTTGACGTGTCGTAAAGACGCGCTGAATGTAAGCGTTATATGATATACACATAAATGAAAAAGTGATTCATTTTTATTGTTAGATATGTGATAAGTAGACTACTATATATTCGTGTGGCTTCATTACCTAACTAATTGAACATTTTAGTAAAATAATATTAAGCTTGCATGAAGCTTGCATTGTTTAAGTAAGAGTATATTCCACTCGTTCAATAATGTCACTATTGAACCGGCACGCTTTCGATATCATCTATAATTTGAACGATTGATAATTTGAGTAATGATTTACAGACGACCTGCAGTGACGGTTTTGTCAGTTATGGAAGAAAGAAAAGGGCACTTGCAAAACGTCAGGCGGAGGAAAACAACATGGAAGATATCAGTGTTGGTTCATCTATCTCAATAACAACAGACGAAGTCACTATCGAAAGTAAGTACATGTATTTGACATGTGACCTCGTATCCATTAAAAAAATAACGTTTTGAAAATTCGCTCTTTGAAGAGTTATTTCATTTTTGTATCAACTGCTACAGAGTTATACCACTGTTTCACAGAAGCCTTTACATGCTACAAAGTAGCAGTAACATATAGGGAACAAAACTGGCCAATCATCCCTCAATACAACTGCTTAATTGGCTAATATCAGGCGATACATGTGATCACTGATCGCTCTTGTTATTGATTTAGATCTACCCTCATGATATCTAAAAGTATTCAAACTTCTTGAACACATTATAAAAAAGCAGATTTGTTGCTGTATAATATATGAGTTTTATATAGCAGACCTGTCGATAACATTCAATATATTACAATTATCGTAGAGTATACAAATATGAAGCTTTAATTATGATGTATGTTCTGTATTGTCCTATGAGGCCGTATGCAATGAAGTATCTAAAATAAAACATTGCAAAATAATGTAAAAAAGAATCTCATGCTTTAAAAGTTTTTTGTGCGATTTTTATTTCAAAAAATTGTTTCTGTTCATTCAGCTCCAGATGACGACAACAACACTTGCATGAATTCGGCCGCGTTTGCAGCATTGATGACCGTCCTCAATGCCGGAATGGTTTGCAGCTTTGGTGCTTTTGTTGTTGTCTTCCGCAAATATATGGACAACAAACGAATCCTTATGCACCTTAACTCTAAAGGTTAAATGCCGTTACATTGACTATCTCTGTGCTTTAAGGGTATTAAACTATGAATCTGCTATATGGTATTGAAAAAAAAACAAAGAATAATTCTTAAATACCTCTATGAAAAATATATGTTTGAATGTTTCTCTTAGAGCGAATATTGCATGCAAGAAACCATTGTTAAACGTTTAAAACCCTACTTAAAATAGCAAACTTATAGTTTGGTTCGGAACAGTTTATACTGTTTACATACAATAATTAACAGAGACATCCTACCTGGCAACTCTTTCGAGAATATACCAAAATATTGTAAAATCCACCAGATTTTACTCTTTTTTTTCAAAATCATTTCACGAGATATAGCTTTATACCCTTTTAGGTGACAACTAGTAAATTATCTCTAAAATACCTAAAAATTGTCTCGGTCTGCTTTTTTGCTTAACTAGTACTCATAACTATATTTAGTAAATAATTATACTATATCGATCATACTTTATACGTTTAACACCTGTCAATAATACTTGAGCTCGCTTAATAAAAAAAGTTTCCACAGTCAAGATATTCATTTCTTTTTAGATTTAATTTGTGTAGATTTCATAATGCAAAGCTTTATATATTACCTAGCAATGTCATATTTAGTTAATTACTTTATTTAAATGTTTATTTTGTTTTTGTTTCCTTCCAGTTATAATTATATGCACAATAAATACGTATGAACTCATACATTCCTGAGTTATTTTTTTATCAAAGAAAGATACTGAGAGCAAATAACCATATACAATTACGAGCGTAATTGAATTCTGCTTAAGCCGGTGCTTTGGGACATGAATGGTAGCTTCTGTCGTTTTGAACTTTTCTTATTCTATTTATCTTTATTTTAATACTTTTGTAAGATTGTACATAGAAGAAATACAGCGGAAATATAAGGAATCCCTACAGAAAGCCCGACGCGGGCAAAATGAACATGTTGCAGTCATTTGTCATAATATAAAAGTGCTCAAATGTTTCAATTTCTCACTGTAGTGTTCTTTCTTTCTTTCTTTTTTAAAGTTTCTTTCTTTCGTTCGTTCTTTATTTCTGCAATATTTTATGGGGGGTATATTCTTTATGATTTGATATTTAGAGAAAAATCATCTACCATCATATTTTAAGACATCTGCCATTCCCGCAATAAATACTCTTTAACAAGAGGGCCATGATGGCCCTGAAGTCGCTCACCTGTATAAAGGCCCCCAGAGCGGGGCCAGTTTAAACCCCAGGGCAGACACCTATTAGAAGATATTTCATGCTAAACATCTAAGGTTTGGCTCGTTGAGTTTTAAAAAAAAAGATTTTACACATAAAGTTAAAAGCAATGACACCCCTAGGGCGGGGCCAGTTTTGACCCCATTTGACACTCACTAGAAGATGTTTCATGCTTAATATCTAAACTCTAACTATTTGGTTTTTTTTTTAAATCAGATTGTTAAGTTTTTGCTATACACATATAAGGAAAATCAATGTCCCCCGGGGCAGGGCCAATTTTGACCCTAGGGCTTTTATTTGAACAAACTTTGAAGACACTAACTGGAAGATGTTTCATGCTTAATATCTTAACTCTAGCTATTTGGGTTTTTTCAAAGAAGTTTTTTTAAAGTTTTTGCTTTACACATATAAGGAAAATCAATGACCCCCGGGGCAGGGCAAATTTTGACCCCAGGGCTGTTATTTGAACAAATTTGGTAGACACCCATTAGAAGATGTTTCATGCTAAATATCTTAGCTCTAGCTCTTTGGGTTCTTTAAAAGAAGATTTTTTAAGTTTTTACTATATGCATATAGGGAAAATCAATGACCCCCGGGGCGGGGCCAATTTTGACCCCAGGGCTTTTATTTGAACAAACTTGACACTCACTAGAAGATGTTTCATGCCAAATATCTAAGCTCTACCTTTTTGGGTTTTTTTTAAAGAAGATATTTTAAGTTTTTTCTATCGGTTGCCATGGCAACCAGAGTTCTGCATGGAATTGAATTCTTTGAACAATTTTTAAAGGTGACTATCAAAGGAACATTCCTGTGAAGTTTGGATGAAATTGGCTCAGCGGTTAATGAGGAGATGTCATTTAAAGTAAAAGTTTACGGACGCCGGACGAAAAGCGGTCACAAAAGCTCGCTAAAAATCTATGATACCCCAGGTCGGGGCCAAGTTTGATACTAGGGACAAAATTTGATCAACTTTGGTATTGGACCTTCAGATAATACAATATACCAAATATCAAAGCTCTAGGGCATTTACTTTCAGACCAGAAGATTTTTCAAGTTTTCACTATATGTATATAATGAAAATCAATGACCCCCCGGGGCAGGGCCAATTCTGACCCGAGGGCCATTATTTGAACAATCTTGGTAGAGGTCAACTTTACATTGTTTCATGCCAAATATCTAACCTGTAGCCTTTACAAATTCAGAGAAGTAGACTTTTTTTAGGTTTTACAATATACATATAAGGGAAAACCTATGACCCCCCAGGGCGGGGCCGATTTTAATTCTAGGAACAAAATTTGAACAACTTTGGTTTTTGACCTATAGATGATACCATAGACCAAATATCAATGCTCTAGGCCATTTACTTTCAGACCGGAAGATTTTTCAAGTTTTCACTATATGTATATAATGAAAATCAATGACCCCCGAGGGCGGGGCCAATTTTGACCCGAGGGCCATTATTTGAACAATCTTGGTAGAGGTGTACCACACAATGTTTCATGCCAAATATCTTACCTGTAGCCTTTGCCAATTCAGAGAAGAAGATTTTTTAGATTTTACTATATACATATAAGGAAAAACCTATGACCCCCGGGCGGGGCTAATTTTGACACTAGGGACAAATTTGAAACAACTTTGGTAGAGGACCCATAGATGATACCATATACCAAAAATCAAAGCTCTGGCCCATGTACTTTCAGACAAGAAGAAATTTTTAATTTTGTGTTTTTTTTGAAATCCTTTTCTGGCCCTATGACCTACATATGCAACAGACCGGAAACCATTTGAACAACTTTGAAAGGGGACCACCCAAGGATCATTTCTGTAAAGTTTGGTTGATGTGCAGTCATTGGTTTCAGAGGAGATGTTGTTAATGTTCAAAAGTTGACGACGCACGACGACGGACACAGGGCCATCACAATAGCTCACCCTGAGCATTGCTCAGGTGAGCTAAAAATAAAATAAACTACAAATTAAGGAAACATTTCAAAATGTTTCGCAATGGGCTTTGCAACGTGGTTCTTGATGATTTCTATTTCCTAGCGTAATGATCATTTTTGGTGTCGCATATTAAAACAATTCTTACATTTTCATGGGAAAACCTAATTTTACACGACTCTTATAACGGGCACGTTGTATATTGAAGCAACATTGCAGACATTAAATATGTATGATATGTTTTTCAAATCTTGATATTCAACCATTTTGACTGTAGCAGATGGCTGATTACTATAAACAGTGCATAAAGTGGCTAAAATACTCAAAAATTTGGCCAAGTACAAGAAAGTAGATCAAACACTCTAAGTGAGATTCAAATTATCGAGTGTGTAGTTCTAAAACTAAAAAATGGGGGTCTGGCTCAGATAGTAGAGATTAGTTCGATTCTAGAGTGTGGTTCAAATACTTGGAAATGCGGTTCCAATACCAAGAAATATGGTTCAAATACTGATAAATATGGTTCAAATAGTACTTTATATGATTACAATACTGAGAAATGTGGTTCAGATACTATGAAATGTGGTCCAAATATACGAAATGAGGACCAAATATTAATAATTATTGGCTAAAATACTAGATAAACGTGGTTCAAGATACTCAAATGGTTAATATCTTGTGAGTGTATATCCTCAATAGTGATGTCGAAATTTAGTGGTGCATTTCCTTATAATTGTGCGTTCGAGAGATACGGTCATATTATGACAGCATATCCAGTGTTTATGCCACTATTTATCATTTACAAAGGTGCTAGTGGCATCGATTTGACCTAAAATATATATATAATTCTGTTATATTGTTATAGACAAGGTATGCAACATTCAAGTACGAAAATTATGGGTATGACGGTTCTCTGTGTCACAATTTTTCACCGGCCTTTAATATCGTCGGACTTGGAATCAATGCAAAATATATTTTTCTATTGAAATTTACTATAAACTGATCCTCATTTAATCGCAAGGTAACGTTATATAGCCCAAAAGTAAAGCAATCACCAAGGTTCGAAAGATGAAACCGTCATGACATAGTTGTAACTGGCATTTTCGCTTAAAATGCATAAATAAAGAAATCAACAGGATCTAACACACATGCAAATAACTGGATTCTAGTTACTACTTAATGGTCGTATGGTCGACAATTGAAACTAACTCGGTCTAATGGGCCTGTATTTCAAAAAAGATGTTGCAACTAGACGACCTTTTTACCCGGAAGTGTTCGTCCGCGATTAGGTGCATGGTCCCCCGTTTCGCGCAATGCTAGTGCATGGAAAACTGAAGCCAGTAGAATGTGGGTCATATAAAGCTTTGTTTAGATGAGCGGCACTGTATAAAATTGGCGTAAAAATGTAAATCTTTATATTAAAAGTTCAATATGAAATTGGTTACATGGTAATTGAATTTAATTTTTTTTATAAACATTGCATGTGAAAACATAGCCCTTCTTTTGTACTTTTTTCCACTTAAGGTGATGTTTTCAACTTGTACAACCATGAACAGTTATCACACTTTATTCATTCAATTTATTTATCAGCTGTAAAACACTTTTAGCAAAACGTATTGTTATCATCAAAATTCAATAAAGTCTGATTATGTGATGTTGATGGAACTGACTCACTACTACTGGTGGAAGGTTCAGGGACGGAAACTGCACCGGAGAGCGCCTCTAAAACTCAGATTTTCAGTATCATTGACATCAGTTGTTTTTCTTGTTTTCATTCTGCGTTTTATATCATTGCCTTTTTATCGTCTTTTGTTTCATCAACTATGCATTTCATAGAATCCCTTTTACTGGATACCCTTTTTTGCTTTCTATGTGCCATTTTTATCAATATTATACAAATACATTTTGCGGAGTTTTTATATAGACAAATATACAAAACTAATACTGTTCAATAGAATTTCTTTAAACTTGGCAACCGCCTCCGTGGTTGAGGGGTTAGAGTCGATGACTTCTAATCCAGTTACCTCTCTGGCGTGGGTTCGATCCCCGCAATATGCTTTGGTAGTTTAGCACGGAGGAAGGTAGTCTTGGGCTCCTTGCCGTTGGTTCTTGTTGCTGGGTCATATGGGGGTTGCGTTCATTGAACGCCGCCTTTCCTTGTTGATCTTGTTTATCATATTTTGTATTGGTGTAACTCTCCAGCAACGATGGTTAGAAAACTACCCGCCTATAATACTGAAACACTGTTGAGAAAAGGCGTAAAATCAAACAAACAAACAAACTTGAAACTTGGCGTGAGGGATGTTGCACTAAATAATTATCTCTCATGTACAGATTCAATCAAACCGAGTCTGCAATTCTTATGTAATTTGTTGTGATTAATGCTTCCGAGGGATCACTTTGTTTCCAGATTTTTGGCATGTTATTACAATATGAAAACAAAAATATTTTTTACGGAAAAAATGAGGTCACCGTTCTTAATTTTGAGTTATCAATTACATTTTAATAACATTTTCCGACACTTTGAAATGAGTACTTGATACATTGTCCAAACTGGACTGATTCAGAACTACAGTTGAAAAAGATTGCAGTAACTTCTTATTATTTTATTTCCTGTTTAGAGATTTTTTAAAAAAATGCTTGTTGAGTTTTTCAGTGGTCAATATTGAAAAAAAAAAACAGTTTGAGACAGACAAATAAATAATTTCCACAGTTCATCAGAAATATTTGTTTAATCTCTTTTGATATTCTATTTCCTAGTTATATCATAAGTGATTCAGTCTGCTATTTGCCAGTATTTACTGTTCATTCACTTGCATCCGGTTCAATATTTCAGTAGCAATCAAACACTCTCCATACAGCTGCTGATCTTCACGTTTTTAGAAAATCTAACGGTATTTGTTTTCTTTATGTACTTAAGTCTTGTTTTTGCTACACAGTAACCACCTACATACCTTATTCTAGCACGAGAAGCATCTGTTACTGTCCTTTGTACTACCTGCTTTGGTGGAAGTAAAGTTTTTAAAATGAACTTTCTGATTTTTTACTGATGTAATATATATATATATATATGCCTGTGTTCATCCATGACACTTTCATTTTCAAATAATTGCATACAGCTCAATAGAAATTCAGCCCATGTTTGATGTTTATAAACTGAAGTGTAAAGTCACTTAAATCTGCACACTTATCTGGACCAGTAAAATTCATTTTTACATTTAGATATTTTAAATAATTATATTCGCTGCAGCAGAAATCCTTGTATTTATGTTTGTTTAAAAATATAATAATAGTTGAAAGGAGTTGGGAACTTCATCTGTTTTCATATCTTGGATTATTTGGTCCAAGTTAAAGTCTTGTGGAAGATTATTGTCAGCATTCAATTCATCTATTTCATTTATAAGTTCACTATCAAACTGGTCCTCACACTGATCATCTATATCAGTATCAGAAGGGTGTGTCACTGGTGTGACACTGGTTTTCACAATGATATATTCAAGTGGATGCACGTTGAGGCTAAACGCAAAGCACTAACAATTGAGGGCTGATCAGGAAGTATTGCATTGGACGAAATGTCCATTCAGACAGATCTTCAAATAAACTAATATGGTGATGTTGTGGAACTTCCTTGGCTTATGGAAATTGGCTGTGACGGTAATACTGGACATATATTAATAACCGGCAAGAAGATAACATTTAAGGTACATTTGCTCTCCAACTTGTTTTTTCAGGCATAACAAATTTTAGATTCCCATATGCCTTTTAAATAACAGATGAGATTCAAGCTCCAGAACTATATTCTCTATTTTTGGAAGCAGTTGAAAAACATTTGGCTTCAAGACATTACATATTAGTATGGTTGGAGCTCAGTGTGATTGATTATTTTTGAAATACAATATTTCAAATTATATTACATATTCCAGTCAAAATCCATATAACTCTATTAACGCAGTTTCTCACTAAATAGGTGCATAGCATGTCACCGCTATAGAAATGAAAAGTAATGTAATATATGACAAAATTATTATTTGTAATTGACGACGTTAACATATAATCATTGTTGCACATACCGAACCTTGACACAGTTGACTTAGCAAAAATGATACAAACCCTTTTGTTATAAAATTTAAATATCCGTTACTGTCGCCAAGTAAAGGTCCTGAGATAAATGTACGCAAAATACACAGAGTCATAACAAAATAGTTAAGGTTTTGATTAAAATAGGTCACACATAAATTATTTCAACTTAAGTAATCAGATTTTCTTCCAAATGAAACATTCTAATAAAATATTGGTACGATTATAATTGTCGCCGATGAGAGCGTCATTGTTTGAAATGAGCGTTACCGGGACTTATTGTGGAACATATATGTTAAACAAACATTTTAAACTCTTATGTGTTATTCGAAATGTGTAGCGTAATGCATCATACCTTAATTTTAACAATAATTTATATTATGTTTATGACCATTGAGTGGCACATGCTCTTATTTTCATTTAAGTGGTTTTTTCGTCGTAGATAGTAAAATGTCCGTTATAAGTAAAACACTGAAAACATAAATATAAGTAACGTTTTTTTTAGTTAATATTTTACTTGTTGGTATAACAAACGTATAAAGATTATGACATATCAGCAAACAAGTAATACTATAATGTTTTCCAGATATATTATAAAATAATTTAAATCTCCGTTGTAAAATTTCCGTTACAGAAATTTGCAACTAAACTCAAGTCCATAGCTTTACGTAATTATTGACAAAATAAGTTACGTCATACATCTTACGTCATCAATATTATTTATGCCGCCATATTTGCAAATTTTCGAATGTTTATACGGATCTTCATACATCAAGATTTAAACGTGTGTAAGTAGACAATTTATTCATATTATATTTCATTGCTTTTACATTTTATTCTATAAATCATAATGATAAAATGAAGAAATATGTCTGAATTATCGTATTTTTACCAATTTTAATACGAAAACACTGTATATTTTATGTAGTACTGATGTAAATTAAAAGAAATCTCCGTTACCCGTCGGTAACGGAGATTTTTATTCGATTTATTCCTAAAACTGACAACCATACTTTGTTCATTTGCCATATTTTGTGTTTGAAAGCATAATTATATAAATATTATCTTGATTGAACTTGATTACACTACCAAAAGTGTAAATTAAAACTAAATTCGAGAGTGTTAAGTTGATGGTAGATTGTATCACAAGTTTTAATCATAAATAATAAATATTAAATAAAGGATCGTTGCAATAGCATTTAATTTGATGTATAATAAGTCATGCTATGGGTTTAAACAAAGTTAAAGAGGCAACGACGATTACTTGTACTGCACTATAAATATATTGAGCAATTTATGATTGTAACGGATATTTACGTTTAGTAACGGAAATTTTATGGTTTCAGAAATCAGCATGGGAAAGAGTAGAGCTGAGATCCAGAGAGCTTATCGACAGAGATTGATAGAAAGAAACAAAGAGGAGTATTTAAGAAAAGAAAGAGACAGAAAAAGGCGCAATTATGTGTCATCCCACCAACTATCGGACAATGACCGTAAGGAACGCAATAGAAGAAATCGAGCTAATCTAAGGGAGTTTTATGCACGAAAGCGAGCAGAACGGGACAGACAAGATAGTAGTGTTACAAGTGGCTATGAAAGTCGAGGTAATGGGGAAGAATCTGGGGTAGAAACCAGCGATGAACACCAAACGAGAAGTAGAGGAAATGAACAAGGTCGCGGGAGATTATTAGTTAGAATGCATTTTAATGAGATAAACAAGGGAAAACGGAAAGCAGCATTAAAACGCTGGAAGAGAGATAGGTCATCAGCAGTATCCAGAATCAGAATTCTTGAACAAGAGAGAGACAAACTAAGAACTAAGTTGAAAAGTACACAAAGAGCATTACAGAGAGTAAAAAAAGGCTCAGAGCAAAGTAAAAATGAAAGAAGAGAAAGTGATTTAACACCCAGCAAGCAAACAGAGCGTGACATGGAGGCAGCAAACCTCACCATGGAGCAAAAGGAGAAACTCAGGCGTCCTATTTTAATCAGTAATGTGATTGTCAGTGAAATCAAGGATACGAAGAAGTACACACCAAGAGACAAACGGGCAGCAATTCATAACATTATAGCCGGGAAAATAGCTAAGAAGTACAAGACTATTAAATTCTTGTTACAGATAACAGGACTTGGCAGAAATCAGCTTGGAAAAGTTAATTGCAAAGAACACCAGATTAGAACGAAGAAACGTGTAAACAAACTTGCAAAATATCAGGAACATGTGGTGAACTTTTTAAAGCGGGAAGACAACAGCCGTGTTCAGCCCGGTAAAAGAGACGCAAAAAAGACAGCAAAAGGAAATAAACAACAAATACACATACTTACAGACTACCTGAAAAATCTGTATTTGAAATTCAAGTCTGAAAACCAAGACACTAACATTTCTTTCACCACCTTTTGCAGATCGCGACCGACATACATATACAAAACGGCTATGCTGTCAAGAGTCTCATGTCTGTGTTTCAAACACCAGAATGCATCGCTGTTGGTAAAAGCTTTGCGGAAACATATCGACATCACAGCAAACCCCGAAAAGGTATCTGAAAACAAACTTTCTGAAAATATGCTACGAGATAAGCTGCCAGACGAAGTTTCGTTAAGTCAATGGACACGCATTGAAACAGAGGATAAAGGCAAAAAGAAGACTGTCACACGGATTGTAGAAAAGGTCCTGCCAAGAGAAAAGTTCATAGAGCAAACAAGCACACAGCTAGATGAGTTTAAACAGCACGTGGAACGAGTACACATACAATATGAACAAATTAAACTCTTGAAGCAAACTTTACCAGAGCATCACTTTGTCATTCAGCTTGACTTTGCTGAAAATTACACGTGTCGCTCACACGAAGAGGTGCAAAGTGCTTATTTTAACCAGTCCTCCGTCACGCTGCACCCGATGGTTGTTTACTGGAAAGGTGATGATGGCACGCTACAACACAAAAGTTTTGTAACGGTTTCGGATGAAGTCTCTCACAAAGCATCAACTGTTGTGGCATTTATTGATGACCTCATTCCAGAGTTGAAACTGATCGACCCACAACTGCAAATGATTCACTACTGGAGTGACTCACCGTCCTCTCAATATCGGAATAAATACATTTTTGACGCCGTCGCAAATCACTTTGATACTTATGGGTGTCATGCCCGCTGGAATTACTTCGAGAGCGGACACGGCAAAGGTCCGTGTAATGGATTAGGAGGTACGAGCAAACGCATGGCCGATGAAGCAAGTAGAAGCGGGAGATGTGTTATAAGCGATGCGCGTGATTTCTTTAAGTGGGGAAAGACATCGAATATGACAAACGTTGCATTCCGATTTGTTTCAAAAGATAGTTGCGAGGCAAAGGCTAAGTTCATGGCTAGTCGGAGTGTAAAGTCAGTTGCAGGTACTATGAAGTTGCATGCAGTTGTTGGTTTGAGCAAATCCAAGATAATGCATCGAAGTACAAGTTGTTACTGTGTAAAGTGTTTAGCTGGAGAAATGTGTAGCTCATGGTCGTCCGCATCGACATATGAAGCAACAAAATGTTCAGGAGATATAACCATAGACGAAGATAGGTTTACTACAGATAACACTTGTAATACAACACATGACAATGATAAAAGCATAGATGAGAGCTTAGTTGACACGTGCACCAAGTCCTCTAACATCGCCAATGTAGAACCAGAAGAAAATAAGAAAGATGACTTCGTTGCTGCTGTTTACCAGGAAGAATGGTACATTGGAAAACTCGTCGAGAGCGACGATTCAGAAGTTGAGATCAATTTCATGCAGCAAAAGAAACAATCATTCCAGTGGCCCACTCACAAAGATCAGATATGGATTAAGAAAGAAGACATTCTGTGCACAATGCCCCCACCAAATCCAACAGGCAAATCTGGCAGAATGTTTAAGTTTGATGAAGTCGCAATGAAATCTGCTCAGACCTACTTTGAAAACCATATTAAAATGTGTTAACTTGTGGACGTTAACAGAAAAATCAAACAATTAAAAAAGAAAACAACAGTCTTAGACAATCACTCAAATACAAATATTGAAAATTGTGTTCGGTGCAAGAAAAGTAAACTATATGATTCTTGAACTAATTTTCCGTTACTAAAAAAATCTCCGTTACATTTCGCATAAAACAATATGTTGAAGTATCGTATAATATAATTTACTTGAAAATGTGAGAGAACAGTCAATAATTCTTGAAATATATTAGTTATGCACTTTAAAAGCTCTACTTGTGTTAAAATATGCCGATGTAGTGGCTTTAATGATAAAATATGTTACTTTTGTACACATAGAAAAAGTCTAAATTTTTAAATGTGCGTTTCTTTTTAAAATATATCAAAGAAAGGTTGAATCATGATTTGTACATAACTAGAAAACCGTTATTTGTTCTTGTTCAACATTTTGAATATCAATTTTAATTGTTACACTTAAGTAACTGTTTTATGAAATTTCCGTTACAATTAAGAGGTTTTAATTGTAGTTGATTGTAATTGAGAGCGAGTTCAATAAATATCCGTTAAACATATTTGCTTGTTTTTTATTTGACAAATAAGTCAAAAGCCAAAACGTATTTTGTCGTGGCTACTCCTATGTAGTGAAAATTAAATGTATTAGAAAATGATTCATATAAACAAAAGAGAAAAGAAAAATAACACTGTTATTTAACTATTTTATTTAGGCAACCACTTCGTCAAAACAACATAATATGATAAAGTTCTAAGTTGTTTGGTGTTTACAATTATACTCTTAATAAAAACTATGCTAAGGGAATGTGAATGTGCAGCATTCGTGTCATATATACCTTCGAAAAAAAGTGTCATATCATCGTAACGGACATTTATTTAAACATTATTTTGCAAATTAGGTAGTGTTGCTTAACATGCTATAATTAGAGAACCATTACAGATATGCATAAGAAATTTTGCATGCTTGTAGAGAAGACTTGGTCCTAGCATGTCACAAATGATTTATGCGTATTTTGTTTGATAATATTTTCCCCACTCGTTGAGGCCGTGTGCACCTAATAAGTGAGAAACCGTGATTTTTATTCATGATGGATGTGTTCCATTTACTTAAGACAATCCGGAATAGCATGTTAAAAAGTGGTATCCTCATTTCCTCTACGCGTCTACTAACATTAACCTCCAAAAAATGTTCATTGACTGCTTTCAATTGACAGGTCAAATGCTTTACAATTGCATCGAAAATTAGCATACGAAAACTTATTTCTATCAACTCAGTCCAAAATGAGGAATCATTGGCTGAGGAGATATTAATGCAGTGATATGTTGCATGTCATTTGACAATACAAACTGTAGCTTGGCCCTTAAGGAGTGATCTTGATGGAGCAATCGAACTACTTAAAAAAAAACTCCAACATTGAAAGAAGTTTTCAGAAATTTCAAACCTGTGCGTTCCTTGGATGATGAAAAACTTAAAGAGCTTCGCGAAATTGATGAGTGGTTCAAAACCCGAGAACTTTCAGTGATGTCTGGGAGCAAAGGTTCAAACAAAGCATTACTTTTAGTTCAATGCCATGAGGATATACATGCATGTATCACGGGATTTATTAATTGTGCAATAATGTATTTGACAAAAAATGTTCTGTTTACATTACGCCTGGATTGATTAATTCTGAAGTAAATGAAAATACTTTTAATCAAATGCGGTCTACCTATAATGGAGCAAACAGCAATCCCAAATATAGAAGAACATTAAATAGCATAATCTTAGGTCACGTGACTCCACCACGTGACACCACCAAGTGTCTTCACCACGTGGCACCACCACGTGTCTCCCCCACGTGACTGCACCACGTGTATCTATTTATAGAATTTTCTATTTATAGAATTGTGTGTTGCTATTTATAGAATTTTCTATTTATAGAATTGCGTGTTTCCATATATATATATATATATATATATAGTATATTTATATATACAAAATATATAGACAAAACTAATGTGACAAGACAGAACGAATCATTTTAAAAAAAGGAAACGTTAAGATTTTGTTCAAACATTTCTTTTTTTGCTTTTAGAGAAAGTAAAAAGTGCCCGGCGGTGGCTCTTGTTTTACTTGGGGACCATATGCCGCTTTTTATTGAATGGCACTTACGTGTCACATTGAAGGTTCCATGATAATCGCCATATCAACACATTTGCGTATGTTTCAAAATTGTACCAGTTCATGTTAAATGTTGAATTCTGCTTAGGCCGGTGCTATGGGGCGTGGACGGTTTGCACTTGACAGTACCGTCCATGAACAGGCTCAATCCAACCAAGCCTGCAACATTTTTATTTTTGCCGTGTTGGGCTTTCTTAAGGGATTCTTATTTCTCTCTATTTTATCGCCACATCAGCGTTGTTTGTGCCGTGTGGAGGCTCTAAAAAGTCTCCCCGTACATTCAATCAAGGATGTTATATTTCCGGTTCAGCACGGCATTATTGTTGTGCTTGTGGTATTTTAGTTCTTAATATTCGGCATCTTTCTTGTTGGGTGGTTCCAGTATTCCTCAATTGAATACTGTTGAATCACCCTTAGGATATGTGGCCTGCTTTTTAATTTTGTCTTTTGACGTCATATCTGTGATATGCAGGCTTCATAACCTCAGATCCCCTTTCAAACTTCCATTTACTTAGTTCCGCCCATTGTTTTCTTGTCTAGGGCACACGCATTTTTTTACTTTGGGACCATATGCCGCTTTTCATGGAATGGCACTAACGTGTCACATTGAAGGTTCCATGATAATCGCAATATGAACACATCTGCGGATGTTTCTAAATTCAAAAGTTTACCTTTCATGTTTAAATGTTGAATTCTGCTTAAACCGGTGCTAGGGGGCGTGGACGGTAGTTTGCACTTTACAGTACCGTCCATGAACAGGCTCAATCAAACCGAGCCTGCAACATTTTCAATTACATGTATGTTGTGTTGGACCTTCTTTAGGGATTCTTATTTTTTCCTATTTTATCTCCCCATATCGGGGCTGCATAGCTAATAACAGGCCTTACAATGGAATCATACTGTTGTAATACAGTTTTGTTAAGGTAGAGAACTGAAAGCCACCAAAAGTTTTACATTTGAAAATGATAAGACCAAGTGCTCTTCCTGCAGAGAGAGCTACATTCTTAGCAGTTTCAGCAAAATTAAAAACATCATTTAAAATAACGCTAAGATACTTCAAACTATGTGCAACAGGTATCATTGTCGAACCTATAATAAAACATGATTTACAACTATTTGTTCTAATATAAACTACATTTGACTTATCACCGTTAACACTCATTTTATTATTAATTTATACACCAGACACTGAGAATGTCAAGCAAACTTTGTAAATCCCTAGCAGATTCAGCAATAAGCGCAACATCGTCTGCATATAGTAAAATACTGATGATAACATCAATGAATTTAACTCCTATACCTGATACTTTAGTTTATACAGATTTATTTTAGTTCGATTGTGTTGGAAGCTATAAGCTTATTGAAACACTATCGAATCCGTTCCTTGAACCAACCAGAACTAAGCAATGAATGTAAAGTCTCTTGCTCAAGGAAACAACGGCTTGGCCCTGACAGGGTTTGAACCCACGCGGTCAGCAATCCTTAGATTACTAGTCCGACGCGTTAACCACTCGGCCACGCCGCCACTGATACTTTAATAACCGTAATTAAGTCATATACATTGATATAAAAATTAAATAAAATTGGCGACAAAAACTATTTTAGGTATTTATCTTTTTTCTATCTCAAATATACATAAATACAACAGGCTCTGATCATTATTTATTACTCACCATTCATTAACCACTTAAACAAAATAACTTTTCACGTAGATTCGACTTTGTTATACCCCCACCACAAAATGTGGGGGGGGGGGGCTATAATGGATTCGCGTTGTCGCGTCGGTCGGTATGTCGGTCCGTCCGTCTCCATTTTCGTGTCCGCTCTATAACTCATATACCAATTGAAGGATTTTCTTCAAACTTGGCTCAAATGTTCACCTCAACAAGGGGATGTGCAGAACCCATGTTGCCCATGTGTCAGCTCAAGGTCAAGGTCACAATTGAAGGTCAAATATCAAACAATCAAATATTACACAGTATGTCGTGTCCGCTCTGTAAGTCCTACACTAATTGAAAGATTTTCTTCAATCTTGGCTCAAATGTTCACCTCAACAAGGGGATGTGCAGAACCCATGTCACCCTTTTGCCGGCTTAAGGTCAAGGTCACACTTGAAGGTCAAATATCAAACAATCAAATATTACACAGTATGTCGTGTCCGCTCTGTAAGTCCTACACTAATTGAAAGATTTTCTTCAAACTTGGCTCAAATGTTCACCTCAACAAGGGGATGTGCAGAACCCATGTTGCCCATGTGTCAGCTCAAGGTCAAGGTCACAATTGAAGGTCAAATATCAAACAATCAAATATTACACAATATGTCGTGTCCGCTCTGTAAGTCCTACACTAATTGAAGGATTTTCTTCAAACTTGGCTCAAATGTTCACCTCAACAAGGGGATGTGCAGAACCCATGTTGCCCATGTGTCAGCTCAAGGTCAAGGTCACAATTGAAGGTCAAATATCAAACAATCAAATATTACACAGTATGTTGTGTCCGCTCTGTAAGTCCTACACTAATTGAAAGATTTTCTTCAATCTTGGCTCAAATGTTCACCTCAACAAGGGGATGTGCAGAACCCATGTCACCCTTTTGCCGCTTAAGGTCAAGGTCACACTTGAAGGACAAAACTTGACTTAGAAAATATTCTTAAATTTTAATACTTATTTGAATATTTCTGAATCTAGAAAAGGTATTTGCTTGAAACTTATATATATGAAGTGTCACAATTAAGATATGCTGGTCAAGTTTCATAACTCTGTATTGCATTTTGACAAAGTTATGCCCCTTTTTAAGTCTTCAAATTTACATACAATCAATACTAGACAATATGTTGTGTCCGCTCTATAAATGGAAGGATTTTCTTCAAACTTTACCCAAATGTTCACCCCAACTGGGCAATGTGCAAAAACCCATCTTACCCTTGTGCCAGGTTAAGGTCAATGCCACACTTAAAGGTCAAAAATTGACTTATAAATAAAATGTTTAGTACATTTGGAGAATGAAAGGTTATTTGTAACTGTTTCGAACATGATTTGATAATATATATTTATACTATTACCTGTACAAGTAGTCTTTTTTCACAAGAGATAATTTTTTTTATGGCGATGTGATTTACAAACTTCTGCCGTGTTGCCGTGTTGGGCTTTCTTTAGGGATTCTGTATTTTATCTATTTTATGATCACATCCGTGTTATTTGTGCCGTGTGGCGGCTGTAAAAAGTCTCCCCGTACATTTAATCAATGATGTTATATTTTCGATCCTTGAAGATCGTTCAGCACGACATTATTGTTGTGCTTGTGGTATTTTTTGTTTCAACTTTTCGGCATTTTCTATTTGGGTGATTCCAATATTCCTACTTGAATACTGTTGAATCACCCTTAGGATATGTTGCCTGCTTTTTAAATTTGTCTTTTGACGTCTTATCTGTGATATGCAGGCTTCATAACCTCAGATCCCCTTTCAAAATTCCATTTTATTTAGTTCCGCCCATTGTTTTCTCGTTTAGGGCACACGCATTCTTTTACTTGGGGACCATACGCCGCTTTTCATGGAATGACACTACTGTGTCACATTGAAGGTTCCATGATAACCGCCGTATGAAATTCAAATTTCACCATTTTAGTGTTTAAATGTTGAATTCTGCTTAAGCCGGTGCTAGGGGGCGTGGACGGTAACTTGCAATTTCCATTACCGTCCATGAACAGGCTCAATCAAACCGAGCCTGCAACATTTTCAATTTTGCCGTGTTGGGCTTTCTTTAGGGATTCTGTATTTTATCTATTTCGTAAGATTTTGGGTCATGGTAATTTTTCTGCTGTTTTTACTAAAATCATTAAACCTTTTATTAAAAGAGGTTATGACCCTACTATTTTAAGACATACTGCATGTTTAGTGTTCAACCCTTTTACAGTTGGACACTACGCTTTCCTCTTTTGATTGCATCTGACGGACCAAGTGGGAGACTCTATGATGGATAGTTCGTAAAGCCCTTTGGGACTGAATTGTCTTAATGTTCGTCTTCTGCCTTGCTTCGTCGGGCCCTTGTAGGTGATTTTCTTGTTGCTCTGTCTTCCTTTAGGACATTGAGTACTTTTGTTATGGTCATTGCGTTTACTTTTATATGTTTCTACATGATCATTTTAGTGTTTTAGGAACATGGTGGGGCTAAGAGCGAGGTTTGGTGCACCATTAACCGGTTTAAACTCCCCAGCAGTCATTATTATGCTGCTGACCGTTCCAAGGCGGCGCCCCACTGTGTTCCTCAGATGTATGTCTTATGTTGTTTCATACTGTTTTGGTGACACTTTTGCTTGTGTCCCTTGTTGTTTTCTCGTCTACGGTAAGTATCTTCCCCATTGCCTCTAGTTTTTATTTCTTTGATTACTCCCCACCCCCTCCCCCGGTCTCCTGTCCCCTTCCCCTTTGTGGGCCTATTTTTATTTTCTTTGAATTCCTAATCAGTTACAAATTAATTATCATTTAATGATTAACCTGTCCGTGCTCTGTCTTTGCCCTGTCCTGTTTTTGTTTGGGGTCCCCCTGGGCTCCTTGCCATTGGTTCTTGTTGCTGGGTCATGTGGGGGTTGCGTTCATTGAACGCCGCCTTTCCTTGTTGATCTTGTTTATCATATTTCATTTTTTATGTATTTGTGCCACTTAAGTTATTCCCTTAACCACCTTTCCAAGTCTTCTGTCAAGGACATTGGTGGGGTATGAATCGCATACAGCGATAGTTCTAGTTTCATACTGTTTTGGTGACACTTTTGCTTGTGTCCCTTGTTGTTTTCTCGTCTTCGGTAAGTATCTTACCCTTTACCCCTAGTTTTTATTTCTTTGATTAACACCCCCCTTCCCCCGGTCTCCTGCCCCCTTCCCCTGTGCCCTTTGACTTTGTGGGCCTATAATTCAATCATTTATTTGTTTTCTTTGTATTCCTAATCAGTTACAAATTATTTATTATTTAGTGATTAACCTGTCCGTGCTCTGTCCTGTGCCCTGTCCTGTTTTTGTTTGGGGTCCGCCTGGGCTCCTTGCCACTGGTTCTTGCTGCTGGGTCATATGGGGGTTGCGTTCATTGAACGCCGCCTTTCCTTGTTGATCATGTTTATCATATTTTATACACTATTTCATTTTATTTAAATATAAAAACGTATTTCCAATAAATAACTATAATAACACCCCGACTAAACAGTGGCTTTGCCACTCCAGGTTTTTGTTTGGCGCCTCCTGGGCGCCCTACTTGGGTGTGTCGGGGGGCAGCGTCCTGTAGACGTTGCCTTTGCCTTGTTGATCTTTATTCTTGTTATTTTTTGCATATTTTGATGATCTTTTTAAATGAGAGCACTCGACACTTCCATCGTAGATCCCTCGGCCAAAAAAGGGATGTTTAATGATATATGGTAATTATTAGTATTATCACCCCCCCCCCCCCCCCCCCTGTTTTTGTTTAATTAATAATAGCTGGGCTCAGTAGAAGAAAAAGCTTCAATGATATGTGTAAATTAATAATACTATAAATGGCTTTTTATAGCGAACGAAGTGAGCAGACAAAAATGAAAGAAAAAGGAAAGCTCATTTTTGTATCAAAATTATAAGTTAAATTGTTGAATTTATATTACATGTACTTGTGGTTTTTCAAGAGCGCTCCCTTACATCCACATTTATATTAGTTCATGCGTATGCGACTGAGAAGCATTTGTTGTGTATTGTGTAGTGTTAAGTACAGTGTGTTTTTTATTCATTTTGATAAATTATTGTACTACGGACTAAAGTTAATATTTAAACTATATTTTTATACATCTTATCCAAATATCAATGTAAAATAGATAAATACAGAATCATTTTATTTGATCTGTAAGAAAGAAAGAAAAGTTTAACAATATTGAGGATTTTTTGTACTTTACATGACATGTTTAAGCATAGTTTATACTATATTGATTTGCAAACACAATATCATATGCTATATTGATTTGCAAACACAATATTATAGCAGTTTGTTGAAAATGCCAAAACGAAGGCAAAACTCGACAAAAACTTCGGTTTCTTCAACAGATAAACGAGATGTTTCGCCCTATAAACTCAGGAAAATCAGTGAGAGTGGGTCTGGTGCATATGCCAGGGCAGGAACAAGTGAAAATAGTTCGGACAATTTCCACACCGGATATGATATCGATGGAAACAAACCGGATAATCCAAATGCAGATGAGTTTAAATCAACAGGTGTGTAGATTTTTGATTTACATATTTTTGTTCTTATTGTAAAGTTTTTCTCTTAATTTGACGCGATGTAGATATGTGATATATTTTCTGTTTTAAATAAAGCGAATTGCTATGATCACTGTTGTACAGCTTTCACCGTATATAGCCCCTCAAAACATCGAAAACGAAAGTAAAAAGATTTACGTCGAGTTCACCAAAGACAATAATATTTCAACTTATTTTTCTATCATAACTTAATCGATTTTTCCAACTTAAAATAATTTGTGAAGCTACATATTTCCCGGTTTAGAGCAGTAGAAATCTATTTGCTTTTTCTGCAAATGTAATACATTTTGTTAAATTGGCGATAAATTGTAGCGTATTTGTCCGAATTTGCGAAAGATGTTGATATACACCACTAAATCAAACCTTGAACGCATTTTCTGATGAATTATGATGGATAAATAAGTTAAAGATTACCTTGGGTGAACTCGACGTAAACATTTTTACTTTCGTTTTCGGTGTTTTGAGGGGTTATTTCCGGTGAACACTGTTGATCATGTGATAGTTTTGATCGCAAACTTCAACAGCCTGTAACCATGCTGTGAGGCACTGTTGGGTTAATTCCCAATTATCTTCGTCATTGGCTCGCTGGTATACGTCCCGGATATTTGACTTGAACATAACACTTAAAATATGGCACATTTGTAAAAAAAACAACAAAAGGAAATGCCACACCGGTTAAGTTTTGAGCCAAAAAAGCAGAAATTATCTAAAAATTGAGCAACTCGTACACGACTTGGTCACGTGCGTGTATCTTAAAAAAAGACTAACCACAGTTAAGATACATTTCCGAAACAGGTACATTTTGTTGTCGAAAATAAGAAAGCCACACTTCTTTCATTTTCCAAAATTTTGGTATTGCTTCGAAATCTCATGGCATTCTGATTCGTGTCTTTTTCAAACTATTTAGATAAATTGTTTTAAATGTTGCAGCAATGAACTAAAATTAATTAATGTACAAATAATTTGACATGCGATTTCAAGATCATTCCACATTTACAGGGGCTGGTCCTAACGGAACACCGTTGTTTTGATTTTTCTAAAGGTTTATTCACAATAAATAAACTAAAACTGTACACATCTTTTACTGATTGTTTTAAAATCATTAAGAAGTGAAAAAAATTTAAGCATAATTAACAGCAGAATTTTAATACTTTCTGATGGTAATTGTATACCTTTATTGTAAAATAGATGAAAATTCAATATACCACAAAAATAAATATTACATGTCTTTGTTGCTATTTTTCAAAAATAATGATGAGTTACAAATACGTTTCAAAAGAAAGATAAATAAGTTAAATGATAATTTGCTCTAGATATAATGTGTATGTCATTTAGTGGCGATTTTTTTATACTATAGTAACTGTTACAGATACTTTTCATGACCTAATTGTGTTATTGTTTTAATTTGAATTCTCCAGAAATACATCAGTTACATGTATTGGAACATTTCGTAAGTTCTAAAAGAGGCACAAGTACATACGCTTTTAAATGCCCATCATGCACTAGAAGTGCTTTTTTATTTATTTCTCAAAAGTTCTATAGTTTTGTGTCCAGTTATAGTTTCCAAAAATATAAACTCGTTGACCAACTTGACCTATTACCTGAACTATAGTTTGCTTCTGTTGCTTTTCGGCAATTAATTCAGTCGTGACTTAGTATATAATTTTGTATGGAATTCAAAATACTACTTTGTTTACATTTTGCCACATTGATTACACATAATTTCACATTCAAATCTTTTTTTTAACGTAATAAGCATCTTACATTCTCCAAACCATTATTTCAACATTATAAACTCATGTTTGTCCCTTGTAAAGAATGGAACATTTTATACGTTTCTGAGACTTTTCGGGCCTTTAAGCTTTTTAGCCTGAAATTTCTTTCTAGAATGTCACATTTACCTCGAGGAGAATCCAGTGACGCGTTTTTGTTTAAACTATTCGAAAAATTCGGCCCAAAGGAGTATCAGAACGACACATTGTCTAAAACAAAATTCTGCTATCGTGGCAAGAATTGAAAAGATTATCTGTCATTGTCACACCTATAAATTAAACGCTAGTGTGATCTGCTTGAAACAAGATAATTAACCATACACAAACGATCGGGAAACTTATGCATTGACGAATTATGTTGATTTGGCGTATGCTCAAACTATGCCTGGCCCATCTTTTATAAGCATTTATAAGGCAGTGCAAGTTTAACTAGCCGTTCAACGAAGGCAATCTTATAATGAATAATACAATTATGTTTTATCATTCACAGATGAATCCTTGAAAATAGAGAAAATTTCACCAAACAAAGTACTTTTCTCCCAAGATACCATTAATTCCAAGTTCAGTGACGGCAGGAAAATAGACGATACATTAGAAGATCTCAAAACCGGTAAAGTTACAGTGGAAATGATTCCAAAAATTACATTGATTTATCTGGAAGAAGAACAGGTCTATTTCTCACGTGATAATAGACGACTTTATGTCTTCCAGAAATATGAAGATTATTGTGATGAAGAAATTTTCATTCCAGTTGTTGTTAGAAAACCTTTAAAAGATGAAGAAAGAAGTCCATTTAAAACAAAAGGTTTAGGGAAATATATTGAAGTACAGCAGTATCAAAACAAGCAGGGAAAGAGAGTTGCCAAACGTGTAGCACAATGGACTCCTGTAAAAATATCTAAATCTTCCAAAAAATAGAAACAATGAATCAACTGAGTGGAAGTGATAGTAAATGAAAACAAAGTGTGCTGGAAAATGAAAATGACAATCAATTTAATTCTTCAAAGCTGAACAAATATTATTCGTTTTAATTTTGAATAGTTGAAAGTGTCACACACAAAAGCACTATAAAAACCATTGTAAGGAAATGTTTTTATCTTCTTTTAAAATTAATTATTAAAAGTATAATATTAAAGCATGGTATTTTGTACTTAAATGACCTTTATAATAATGAAATTTAGAAACATAAGCAATGTGTTTATACTGTAAGAAATAAAATAATAATGATAAATTATTTATCTACAAGCATACATTGGCAAAGTATACACTTTGACAAAACTAAAATTTATTTAGATTAATAACTAGAAATGCCTTTCAAGCAGCACGCCTCCAGATTCATCCTAATTTTCATGAAAATTTTGAAAATGTATTTAAAGGTAAAATATTGTGAAATGAACAAAGAAAGTACTTGACACAATATAATCGGCACTTAAAATCGACGTAAATTACCAAAAAGAGGTCAAAATATGCATAAATAGCCCCTACTGTGTTAGTAACGCAGTAGAAATATGGTGATAAATACTACAAAATACAAAATTAATAGCACATGAGATATAAATTATCACTTGAATCTTTAATTTGTTTATTTTTCTCAAAGTTTTAGCATGGTTTTTCCAAGTTTTATTTTCTTGAAATATTTTGGATCATCTGGAGGCATGCAGCTTTCATGATACCTGAAACGCTACTCATAATCTCTGGCCGGTCATATAACGTATTTGTTTAAAGTGACATTATGCTCATATTTTCATTGTCAAGTTGAGTATTATGAGTGATATATTTAGTATATATTTCAGACGATTAACTGTTATAATGATGATTGGCAAACCTTTGATATTGATAAGTGTTAAGTATAAAATATAACTGTCTAAAATATAACAAGAATGTCCCACTCATTTCATCAATTGAACCGTTACAAGTCAATTTCGATGAAAATAGAAATTTTCCTTGGACCATGCAAGTTATTTATTGTTCATGTGACGTAAATTATGAAATTAAAAGGAATTATGGCGAGATTTAAGTTATTTTGGCACGTAAAATGGATAGGCATAATGTCGCTTTAGGTATTGTTAGTATATATTTAATTTTTCGTTTTACTTAAAAAAATCGAAAAGTCTGAATAACAAAAATTCTAAACGAGCAGAAGTTCAAGTCTGAGTGATATAACGCACACATAGTATACACGTACATGTATGTAGATGTTTCACTCTGAATTACAGCATAAAATATATACATCAACATGACAACCTGACCTGTAGCATATACACCAACTGCTGAATGATAGTGTATAGTGTGTTGGTTTTAAAACTGATCTATTGTATATGCAAATATTAAAAGCATATTATGCCTCGGAAATAATTTTATTCATCTCTAGAAGGGACATCAACATATGTTTAATTAAGTTTTAATAATGTATTTAAAGCATTATAACATGCACCTCGCCGCGCTGAATGATAAATAATTTGTTATAAACGTAAAGTGGTATTAAGACTTCAATACTAAATACTTAATCATTAACTGTACTAATTGCAAAGAAAGCTAAAGGGATTCTTAAGGGATTTCGTTTTTCTCTATTTTTTATATATGGCAAATATATGTTGTTACCTTTCTCATTGCTGCTTTTAAACAAAATATTAACCTCGGGAGATACTCCTGAAATGTTGTCACCAGACATGTTATAGCATTATACAAACAAGGCAATGTTACCGATAAGGCAAACGAGGGCATTATTTATGGGGTACTGAAAAATAGGTTAATACAATGGGTAGAAAAGGATTGGTGTTTATATTGAGGAGGTCAAGGATAACATTTCTGTGCTACATGGTCTTATTAGTCCTATGTTAAATAAAGGTTTACAAAAATGTGTGTATTGATTTAAGCAAATCTTTAGATTATATAGTAAGAGAAAGCTTATGAGTTACAAATTTGTGGACATATGACAAACACTATTAGATCTATATATTCAGCAGTAATATATTTTTAATGCTACAAACAAATAGGTAAGCACTCTCAATGCACGACTTGTGTAAGTCCATCTCCCTTTTCTTTTGTTTTTATTTTATGATATAGAAGATATGTCATTCGATGAGGATTTTGAAGGTATTGATGTCTGAAGGTATTGATGTCTGAAGGTATTGATGTCAACTTGCTTCAAATTTCTTATGATAATAAGAGAAAACTGGTTGAGAAAATTGATTTAGCTCATTGAATTTTAGCTATGTGTTATTGCCAGTGTTGTCAACTAGCCCAATACGTGCATGACGTCATAGACTCTGATTTGATAAAGGGACAATAGGCCAAGCAAGTGCAACTGGACAGTGAACAGGTAAAATAAGAATAACTTTACATTTTGCCATTATTTTGTTCAATGTTACATTTTTCTATGAAGAAATAATCAATAGTGTATGTAACCAACGGAAAATGTCTACAAATATCGTCCAGAATTTATTGGTAATGATCCATTCTTAAAAAGAATGGAACAGTCGTTTTTTTTAATTCGTGCAGTTTTTTTTTGTTTTATATCATAAACATTTTTCATTATCAATCATTGGTCAATCATCATTTAAATAGTATATTACAAATTCAACTCAACTTGACAGCGTAAAAAGGGCATAATGTCACTATAAGCAAAGCACTGGAGTTAGGAAAAACGATCAGTCAAGCAAATGTAGTGAAACATGTTATAAAGGGGAGAATGTCTGGTGCTCAGGCAAGCTTTCGTGAAATTTAACAAATTTCTTTCCACAACTGAGGTCTTTATTCTAATTAAAACGTTATATATTGAGAAATGACAATTTTTTAATAGTTTATCATTTTCGCAGGGTCACAACTTTTGCAATTACAAAAAGAAGAATAAATTATGAATATTCTTTATTCTAAAATATGTTTGCATTATATAACATCAACTAATATTTTTGTCCGCTACTCGAACACCAGTGACATCATTTTGAAGTGACTTGTGGCTATTATGTTGTACCTGAAAGATACAATGGTTATTTCTTAAACTGTGCTTAACAATTAACAAACCTTTGCATAATCTGCAGTGATTTAGTCTGTTCGTACATTATTACAGGTACAAATTATCATAACCATTTGATCAAAGACGTATCATGCTTTGAAAGCAAATAATGATAAAATTACAGTAAGTGGATGCTATACACATAGTGGGTGAAAGTCAAACCAACAAAAAAGTATTATTGCGATGCAACTGTCAAGCTTTACTGGGTCTTCTCTCCTGCTCATCGGTCGAATGTTTCACTATTATTCACTGTCTGAAGTACCGTGAGTGTATTCAGTGAGCTGCGAAGGGAGCTTATACTGAGTCGTGTGCCTCCTTACGTTATTTGAATGAGCATTGACCTGCGTAAAACCTCCAGCGTCCCGAAAGCTTTGCTTCATATATCTTGATATGAAAGAAATCATTGACATCAGCATTAGTACAAATTCTAAACTTAAACCGTATTTTATTGTAAACGTGACATACACTCTTTGATTGCAGTCATCTCTTTCAGTTATTAATTTTTCATGTGATCATGAATCATCCACAAGTCAGCTACCCATGTAGGTACTTTATTGAATAGTCGAGCTTGTACCTATAAACAGAAACATATAACGATCACAATTATAAAGTTAATTCAACTGCTTATTTAACTGTCATGTTTGAATACACTGAGATGAAAACTAAGATACGAAAGCATTTCGGGCAAAATATCCATTTAAAGATAAATTGAGCTTGTTTAAATTTTAGGTATGTAATATTAGTCATATCTAAATTTGAAGATACTTGATAATGCATCTGTATATAAAGCATTATTATACCGCAAATTCATCTATAAATGAAAGCCTGTTTCCATATCCATCCACCAGGTATCTTGTTTCTGGGAATTCACTGCATAGCGCATGCTCAGCTACCATAACAACAGGAGTCGCAAGGTGCTTCGGTGGCGGCCATTCAGCCATCGGCTTTGGTAACCATGATAACATATATTCTTTTGTGTAATCTTTCTTGACATGTTCTGGTGTGTCATTCCACATCTCATCAATCTCATTTATATTTCTTTGTGTCTGTGTGTAAAAAAAAAAGTCTTTGTGTTATAATGACGTCAATAGATAGGAAATTAATGTTATTATAAAGCTTTTAAAATGACATTAAATGACATTGTAGACCGCCTCCGTGGTCGAGGGGTTAGAGTCGATGACTTCTAATCCAGTTACCTCTCTGGCGTGGGTTCGATCCCCGGGAGATGCTTTGGTAGTTTAGCGCGGAGGAAGGTAGTCTAGTACTGGTGTAACTCTCCAGGAACGATGGTTAGGAAACTACCCGCCTATATGACTGAAATACTGTTGAAAAAGGCGTAAAATGAAGCAAACAAACAAACAAACAAAATGACATTGTAAATTACTGTTGCTATGGATTCTTTAGTGGTAAAAAAAACAGTGCAACATTTTTATATAGCTATCTTGCTTGCCCTCAATCTACCTATAAATTAGAACGCTAGGGGTCCCTGGTTTGTCTCTCCGGCTATGCAAAATTTCTTCCTGACAACTAACCTCGAACATCGAGTCTTTTTGTCATTTATTTCTTACCGCTAATTCAGAAATCATATAGGATTAGTATAAGGTCACATGCGGCGAAATGGTAAATTCTGGTTGGCTATCAAGAACAGCCGGTTAGGTGGGTCGACCCCTATGATATTACCAAAGCTGTGTTAATCGGATTTTTTTAATCATTAAGTATAAGAACAGTACCCTACCATTGCTTTTGACTGGACAGACGTACATGTTCCGTACATTCCTGGCTCTATTACAATCACTTTAACTCCAAACTTTTTCATCTCCAGTCTCAGAGAGTCAGAGAGGGTCTCAAAGTCGTGCTTCGCCGTTTCATAATTGGATTGACAAGGTCTGCTCAATAGCCCGTGAACGCTGGTCACATTGATAATCCTGCCTTCAAAATAATAAACGTCTTAAAATATTGATTGATGTGTATACATATTATGACGCTTCATTTTGACAGTAAGACTGGAGAAAAGGATTTCACAAACAAAACAAAGATTAGTGATTGAGTGAGGTAGGAATGCGGGGTGAGAGGATGGAAGTCATACATAGTCAGTCTGTCAGTCTTAAATGCTGACCGAAAATTAGAACAATGCGGAATAATGCGTTTATGAATAGAGCTAGACGAATATGTTTGTTCAAAAAGGCATTATTCATTTTTTGAAGTAACAAGGACTGAAATATGTTACCACGTGTTATGTTTTGGTTATCCATGTAATTTTTAAATAATAATAATTTAATAACAACGATGAACTTATATGCCTGCATATACTATGTGATATGCACCGGGAACTAATCGCGAAAAACCTGTGGTTAAGACTGACTGCCAGACAATTTATGACAAAAATATAAATATGAATTCAACATTTGGATCAATGCAAAAGACTTGAAGGTTAAATTCAAATTTGATTAAATATTCAGTAAGATGAATGAGGTTATGAATCATATCTTGAAATGAGATCATCTGATCTTAAATCGAAGAAATTTTAAGAAAATATAATGCAGTTTGTCTCTGTTTCTGATCTGAATTGGTCTTTAATATGCAATATAAAATAAATGCACGGCAATTGTCATGATACAAGTTTCTTTTTCTGGAAAATAATATCTAGAAATGTAAGAAGAACCAAAATATAGAGTGGTTATAAGAAGTAGTCGATATAAAATTGTGTTGTAAAATCAAAATATATCCATAGACATGCATAAAGATATAAAAATGGTCTCAGTTTAAATTGTTGGTCATACGATTCTTACAGTACAGTTTTGGAAAATACTTTAATTTGGAACCTAAATATAAATAAATTGGCAACATATATGACAATTTTCTGTATTATAGACAAAACAAAGCCCGTTTAAGAGATTTATGATTATATACGAAAGACAAACAGTTTTATCAATGCTCTTATCTATTATGGCAAATTTCAATGTTTTATTGTACTTACAAAGTTGAAGGTCTATCGGAATATCAGAATGAGAAATGACTTGGCGGCAGCGATGCATCATAATTTTGATTTTATTTTCATAAATACATAATTATATTTATCCATGCTGTTTCGAGAAATTAATAATGTTTGTCAATGTATAAACTCATCTATTACTTGACACGAACTAGGAATTATTATTATTTTTTTATGAAGGAATTTAGAAATCATTATGATATTCTTAGCTCAAAAATCTCGCAATGCGATCAATACACAGATTTCAGTTTAACAGATTCACACATTTAGATGATCTGTTATCACTTACCCTTTGATTGTCTGATTTGCGGAAGAAACTTCTTTAACACTCGAATACCTCCATATAAGTTTACATTGAAACCCTTCTCATAAATAGATAACGGTGTTAATTCAACCTCACCGTACATGTTCATCCCGGCGTTGTTGATGACACCAAAAAGACCTAAATAATAGAATAATAGAGATAATAGTACACAAACCTGTAGGTGTTTATTTTATAACTATTGTAATTGTTTTTAGGGGCAAGTTGTTTGAACAATAAGTCGTTAGAACAACGTTACGAATATAGAGTAAGTAACACATCGAAAAACATATTTTGTAAGGTTCATGTAAAAATACAAATTGTAAATTACACAAGAGTAAACTTTATCTAAGGTTAAACATACAGCTTTAAATATTATCTTTCAAAATTGTTAAGATAATGTTCTAATTAATTGTACCATAGCTAATTTAATAGCTTTAAACAAAGTAAGTAATAGTTTATATTATGATATTATTATACATTGATGAGCTCAATACTGAATTCTATTGGACGAGTATACTGCTGTTAGCTCTAGTGGCTCGGCCAATATAGGTTTTGCAGCTATGTATGAGACCAGTAAAGAATCAGTGTAGTTTTCAAAAGTGAGACTAAAAAGAACTTTTTATGTCACACCACCCATTCATATTGAATAACAGAAAACATTCAAAATCAATAGTGCTTTTTTTCAATCATAAAAACTCGGAAAATTGAAACCAGGCAAGTTTTAGTTCAATATGTATTTGATACGAGTTGTTTTGGACTCTGTAAATGGAAATGAAGAATAATTGAGGAAATTGGACGAAAGAATGATGTATTTTCGAACTTTACGTCTTGCAAATTTTGGACGTTCATCGAATATATTTTATGTTCAAAATAAAACTTTTCATACAGGAAGTCATCTTCGGCTGCGTGGCCTAATGGATAAGGCGTCTGACTTCGAATCAGAAGATTGCGAGTTCGAGTCTCGTCGTGGTCATAATTCTTTTGTTAGTCATACAACGTGCAATACAATTTTTATATCATTATTATATGAATTATCCGCATTGTTTTCTTTTTGACTCAAATAGCATCATAAAAATATAATTTATATCAAGGTTATAGATAACTGTTTTAGTACGGGTAGATCATGTTAAATAACGTATTTACAAATAACATAATAATAAGATAAATCATTTACATAAAAAAATATTTTTTATTATCTTTTCTCTCTTTAATTATATATTAACAGATGAATAAAAATGTTTGATGAAGATAAACATCTACATGAAATCTCAATAAAGGATGATTAAGGTGTACAATACAATCGGTATACAGTTATTAGAATTTACACTAGATTGTATGCAAATACATGTAGTAACATAGGTTCTTTTACCACAAACAAAACCCCAACAAATACGATTGGAAAACATTTCTGGTATAGATAAACACATTTTAAAAGGCTGACCGTTACTTGGCACATGTTTAGATACGTATTGAAAAGCATCTTCTATACTCTGATCATCTGTAACATCAATTTGAACAACATGTATTTTGCCCGATGATTGCTTGCTTAGGGCATCAGCTCCCTCGCCTTGCTTATGAAGACACCCAGCAAACACCGTAAACCCAAGTTCATCAAAATGTTTAGCGAATAAGAACCCTAGACCTGAAATAAGCACGATGTTACTGGACATGTTAGTAATTTTCTTCCGGTGACTTCATCTGTTTAAAAGTCACCTGTCAGCAACGGCCACTTTGGCTATTAATAAGGACTTGTCTTCAAGTCCGACGGTAAAACATATTCTGCAAATTAAGTCCATACCTATTACGACCATTATATGCTTAAGCTTCAGTATTTAAGTTGCATTTAACATACTTTCTATAAATTAGAAAGTAAATTATATTTTTAATTCATGTAGCTGGAATCATTTATAATTATAATACTGCCAGCACAGCGTTCACTTAAATTGATTCAATAATTTACCTGAGTCGCATCCGGTTATAAAAACTCCCCTTCCTTTCGGCGAAACTCTCCTTTCGTAATTCCGTATATAAATATATCGGACTATCTTATATATAACATATGCGAATAAACATAACAAAAAATATCTGAAAAATAGATACGGCAAAAACAGAAGCGAAACTGCAAAAAGTGTCCTGTAAGTTTCATACATCATGTTTACGAGGATTTTAACTATATTTGTAACTGGTGACCTAATGCACTCTAAGTGAAGGCCAAATATGTTAAACAACTGTAGAATAAGTCGTATACTGATAACAGTGTAGTTAAACTTGAATGACACCATGTAACATTTATTTTATACGTGACAATTATTGCCATGCGCGCGTAATCACAAGGCGGTCAGGATTGCTTTATATAAAAGGGACTTCACTGAATTCTTAACATAAAAAGACCGAAAAGATATTTCAAAGATTGTATTTGAGGTAGTTCTGGACCAATACCCTGTGTGCAAAATATCGGATTATTCGCTTATTCCTTTTTTTCCAGAATAATAATTATAATAAACATTTTTATTAAGCAAATGACTTAGAAATAAAAAAAAAAACGACTCTTACTCATATCGGCGTTAGATTTTCACCATTTTTTATTTTTAGTAATAGACTTCTTTCCTTCTTTATTTCTTATTGTCTTCTCCGTGACACCGCTGGTATTTCAATTATTTTCACTTCCATGTTATAGTAACATAATGACGATTCGCCATTAAAGAAAGGTCATACATCTAATTCATTTATATATAAAAATTTATCATTTCTGCGGTACATCGTTTTAATTTCGCATTAACATATAAAATGAACCACACTACCGAGGTATATTCCGATGATTTTGTAAATTTATAAATGATATACAATGATTTTTGTATGGTTTTCGTTGTCACAATATCATCTTTGGCTATCATTTTTATATCTTATGTAATTTTGCCTATTATATATGTTCAACGCTTTGTAGGAGCAGATTTGGCTCGGAGCACATTTGTCTCACGAGGTGTGACTGATGTGCTTGTAAACACTCATATTTGCGACAAATTGGAAATGTGACAGATGTGTTCGACACACAATAGAAGGGACATTTGAAGCACATTTGTCTCACATTCTTCCATAAATTTCTAAAAAGGTAATAATTAAGTGCGTAAAGCAGCCTCCAGTCATTGTTATGTGTTTTCGGTATTTATAATACCGTTTTAGGTCACTTTCGGTCAAAAGAAATTCCTGCCTCTGCATAAGAGTCATGTATTTACTTAAAGAATATTCCTGTTCTGCATGTCAAAATAATATTTTTTATCATGGCACTATTCAGAACCCTAACAGCGAGTGCATTCTTATCGTTATTGATTGTGAAACGTTTTTTTACCGATGCTTGAAGTTTTATAAATGATTTAAGAAATATTCAAAGCAACAACAAGGCAGTATCTACGGTAGCATAGAAGGGAAAATATGCTTTTCTTATTGATGATTACACTTGACGTAAGGTAAAACATTGAAAACAATTCTATCGTGGGGAAATATGTGACAAATAATTCATAAAAAGTGACACGAGAGAAATGTGCTTTCTTGTCCCTTAAAAGACATGAGCCAAATGTGCTTTCTTGCCCCTTAAAAAACTTGATCGGAGCACATTTGTCACAGAAATGAGTGTTATGGGTTGACATTTGAGGCCCCATTTGTCTCATGTGGGACAATATGCGACTGCATCGGTTTAACGTAAGACAAATGTGCTCCGAGACAAATGTGCTCCTACAACGCTGCCATACTTTATTATCTTCTCAGCATGTCTCAAATGTGCCTCGGTCCATTTATTACACAAAAAAATCATCACGAGGAAAATTGTAAACCCAGATTGAAAAAGCATTTTAAAGCATAACGTTTTGTTATATTGCCTAGTAGATTATTATAATTATAGATCATTTATTCTAGGTGTGACAAGTGTCTGTTCATTCAAGTTTTAACCATAAATTTCACCCGTTTTCTTGTTTAAACGTTGAATTCTGTTTAAGCCGTTGCACGGGTTGAACTTTCCATTACCTCCATGAACAGGTTTAATCAAACCGTGCCTGCAGCATTTTCAATTTTGTCGTTTTGGACGTTCTTTACGGATTCCGTTTCCTCTATTTTAATGAGAAACTGTCATAAATACGCGGCTTTAAGTTTGTGTCATTAGTCTTTAAATGTCAGATTGTCAAGTTTGGCCGAAACTTGCATCAATTAACTTAGATACCTTCGAAATATAATGAGAAACTATGCAGATTTAAAACCAAAATTATTCATTTAATCTTTCTTTTTTTCATATCAGCGCTATTACAAAGTCATTTTGCCAGCCAGACGTCTGTGATTCGATGAAGTTAAACCGCGTTCATAAAATGTCTGACTACAGACAAGCAATTATATAAACTATTAAATCTTTCTATGTATAATGGGATTAACCTTCAAAACGAAAGGGAAAGGGATAACAAATAGCCGGTTAATTTATAGAAGTAAAGTTTAAAATAAAAACAAAACAAAAAGGCTGAAAAATACAAAATTTGCTGCGGAATCTCTTATGTTCTTAAAGTTTTTTTTTATTGTTGTTGGTTTTTTTTTATTGTTCACCCATAAATTTGGCGCATCAGAAATCACCAAAAAGAAAACAGGATCAATTTGCGAAAATTACTGGCCTGACATGTTTAAAACCTCGTGCTAAATACAGCGTTATGTAATGAAGTATCAAAATGAATTTTACAATTACGATTCACTTAATAAGTGTACATTAAGGCAAATAGTCATTTATTTGAAATGAAAAACTTGACCAATGACTTACCTTTTTTGATAAAGATATAAAGCTATCATTTTGCTAAATAAAGGAACGAGTGGATAATGGGGGCGGGAAAGGGGTTATGCGGAGGACATGGCCATGATACAAAAAGGTATCAGAATACTTACAATGAATTCCGGTTAATTGTAATTTATGGCATTACAAATCAAATAGAAGTTTTTAACCTTTATTCTAAACTATACAAGCAAGTACTTTGACGCATATTATTCATTACCAAATCTGCATTTTTAACCAACAAATTGAAAACTTGACTTTTATTAAAACTAGCATTTTGCAATATTAAATACGAATTTGTGGATAAAAACAACGGCTAAATATAAAAGGTAAAAAGGAAATGTTATATGCATAATTTCGGACATTTATTAAATTTCGACAGCTGTTAAGATTTTGTTTGGTTTTCTATTATGATTTCTTTTATGTTTTGCCCTCCGCTTTTCGCCAGATTTAGATTTAGTGTCATCGTCTCCATCTCCATAGACATGCCTTTTTGGAGGCATTTAAGTATGTTTACTTAAAGTGAGATGATAGTTGTCCAATATAATTATTGGAAACATTAATATAAATTTCACATGTTCACATCTCAAACATTCTGTATATGAACATGTAAAAATTTATTCTATTTTATGTCAATTATTTAAAAGCATTTACGTGTGTTTCATAGCCACGAATAATGTGTTACCGCCTCAACATAAATAATAGTGCCGATAATTATCGAGTGTTAATGTAATAGCTGCCGGAAATCACCTACACGTGTTAATTCAACACATAAAAGTTTTCAAATACAGTCACAGTTTTAAAGGTGGGCATTATTTATAGAATATATGATTTTTTTATTAATGGAATAAATTTATGGACAAATTAAATGTTTAATACAAAGTTTAAAATCACGTACATTTATAAAGTAATAGAAATAGAACGTATAGTATATAAATAACACATGGGTTTGTGGGTAACAGTCAAAAATACTGTTACCCGAGGCGTAGCAGAGGGTAACGGTATTTTTACGAGGAATGATATTTTTACTGTTACTCACAAACCCATGTGTTATTCATTTTATTACCCCGAACAAAAATACTATGATGATCTGAAATTGTCAACTAAATCTAACTGTAACAAAAATTAAATCAAGAGTAACAATAACTAAACTGTCCTTACCTTGTTAGTTTAAGTGTACTTTAGGCCTACTTGAGAAGTTTCTTTTTCTTTTATTCCTTAAGCTTGTGATGATATCTACTACTCATAAACATACAATAAGCTGTGGTTTATTTTAAAAAAAACTAAACACTAACCCATTTATACGGCTATCATCTGTGAAATCTGATCCTTCTGTTTCCAGAAAATTCTTCATATCCCATGTCTGTCCACCATATCTGTAACGTTTCACAGATTAAAATTGTTAAATAATCCTTTGTTGCATGCTTAAATCGTCTGCATGTTCCAGTTTGACACATTATTATTTATATTGCAATTACTTCCGTTAAAAACGGATGTTTACTTTTTGACTATTCAACAAAAAGATATTTTACACGCGAGAAGCACTCCAGGGTACAAATAACTAAATTTTATGGGTGTCATAGTTACTCCAGAGAAGATGGTGATGTCCTATCGTGGTGAACGTTAAAATAAGAATAACTCGAGAGAAAAAATGGCGGCCATTTTTTTTCATTTTACATGTATTTAGAAAATAGACCTCGTGACCAGATTTTATACCGTTAAAAAGTACTAGTACAAAATTCTCAGTCACCTGGTACACTTGCATTAACAGTAAGAATAACTCCCAGAGGCCAATGGGAAATTAACATAACGAAAAAAGTGAGGGGTAACAATATACATTGTTACACAAACTAACGCAATCTTTCTGGATATAGTGACATACAGAATGTATGCGAAAATAATAAGATTTCTCAAATGTATGTGTCACATATGGAAGTCATACTGCTTACTTTGAAATCTTCTTTTTATAATTGTAAATACTACCGCGGTTGTGCTGGCTTTAACATTGTTCTAAAATAAATACAAAAGTAATGGAGTCAAAATAGAAAAAATGTCTTAAAATTTCAGATAGAAAAAAATCAATGTTTGATTTTTACAGAAAGGAGTTTTATTGCAAATGGTTCATGAAATTATATCCATGCCGATTTGTTTAGTTGACTTGTGTGTTCACATTTATGTACATTGTAATAACTATTATGTTGTTTATTAAATACCTTACCATACTCATTAATATAATAACTTACATTGTTATAGCCATTAAATTAAAGTACAAGCCAGTTATTGTTGTGCTGTTTATTTTAAGTTGATGGTTCATTTTTCTTATGTCTACACTACAGAGCTCTGCACACTATGCTATATTAGTAACAGTTGTCTGTTTAACAGTTGTAGAAACCGACAGAGATATATATTTACTATGGGAAAACAAAACAAAAATAACATAACCTTTGAAGTATAAAGAAGATAAAGATTTCACTAAATATACAAAAATCGTTGCGAATATCTGTCTGATATATTTATAAAAAACACTTGCCTGTTATTGTTTCATTGACATTTTTCATGAAGGTTTTATTGTTCATATCTTTACACTACAAATCTCTGCACATTACGCTAAATAAGGATCTTGAAAATTTGGAAAAAATGGTGATCCCCCGGCAGCGCTAATCACAACATAATTACATGAAAATTGCAGACTCGGTTATATTGAGTCTATGCATGAAGGATAATGCAAATGTGCAACATCCCTCACACCCACTAGCACCGACTTGAGCGGTACTCAATTTTCAACACAATCAATTATCATAAAGGACGAGAAAAATATACCAACACTGAAGCGAAGACCGCTGCCACACGGGACTTGATACCTGCTGTATATAAAAATCTGGTAAAAGGGTAATGCCTTGGAAGCATTAACCACGACAAAGTAACATGAAAATTGCAGATTCTATTTGATTGTGTCTGTACATGAGGCATAATGAAATGCCCCCTGTACCGGCTTGAGCGGTACTCAATTTTCAACACTTAAAGTTCTTGATTTAAAATCAAACCAATGAAACTTTTATTTATAATGCATCAAAAGCTAACAAGCAAAACAATCAATATCTTTTCGAAGTTAGATCCATTTTGTTTCTCAGCCTAATCATTCAATATTATCATTTAATGTTATTAAAACTATCGTTTTGCATATATTATGAACGCTTTATAATTATAACAGACAAATAGGAAAATCGAACTGTAACCTATGAACTATAAGTCAATTATTTTTTAACCATTTTATCTTAGTAACATATAGGGCATTGTAAGTACGAGTACTTAGCAGTTATAACGTCACACCACCTCAGCTTACAGGCCTAATATGGATACATTAAGTACTATGTTGTGATGGATTAATGTATAAGACAAGCGTAGTGGCTCGGGGGAGAGAAAGTATTATGTTTCTAAATTAATACGAAGCTTAAGAAGGCATGTCACATATTGCTTAATCATTTATATTTTTCAGACTAAAATACTGAAATATGAAAACACCCCAAGGAATTGCGATTAGTGTATGGTTTAAAAGGATACTTTGTAAACATCTTGATGTGAAACACTTGTCTTTAACTCGACTATGTTTTAAAATGCTGCGGGGGAGCGCCGGGTGTATATATTCCGTTTCGGTAAAGAGCCAAATGCAGATATTCAATCAAGATGCCAATAAAATGAGGCTATTATCATGTAACCTACCTGTTTATATCTTAAATCTATCATTTGTTGTAACGTACTGATATTACGTCAACAAATCTATTCCAGATCACACTCGTTTTAATAAACAAGGCTATCAGACTTATGTGTTATTAATTGCTCATCTTTAACACTACAAGAATGTTTGGTTTGTTGCTTTTGTTTGTTTGGTGTTGTTATTACCATTAGTATTGTTGTTGTTGCAGTTGTTCATCTATTTGTTTATACTTTTGGAGAAGTGAAACTTCCAAAGTATTGATTTTCTTTCAAGCAACCTGAATGGCAGGAAGAATATGACGTCCATTGCCTTGTTGACTCTTGCGGTATAGAATATTCTCTAATGACAGATCGTTGCACATTGTTTGTTCAGCATCTTTTTGTTGGGCTTAAAAAAGTCAAGCCATGGCTCATCACCAGTGACAACATTAGCTTGTAACTTGGAAACTGCAGTTGCAAAATTTGTGTATAATGCACTGTCGCCCTCTTCTGCTAATATGCCTGCAGTTTGGGAAATCATCTAACATTTTAAGCTTTAGAAATATGCAAATATTAGTTTGTAGTATTTGTCCCTTTTAATGCTATGCTATTGAATGCCAGTGAGTTATGCGCAGATGTAATGTATTTAGATAAATTTACACTTGTTGCTTGTTTATTTATTAAATTGATTTACTCGACGCTAAATCTTCAAAATATCTTTTTCTTTTCTGTAAATCATTATAAAAAAATAAGCTGAAAGTAAGAGATTAAAACGTGTGACGTCAAAATGTGTCAGTGTCACGTCACAAAATATGCAACGCAAAATGTTTATGATTGTCGTTTATATAAGCTATGTGCAACGCAGGTACTATTCATGATTATTTCCTTGATAACAAATGTTCGTGTGACTGATGTTTAGTTAGGTCAGTCAGATTTATATTAAACCTTAAATGCGAAGAAAGAAGTAAGATTTGTGTCACTGCAGACGTGTATTTCTGGCTTCATGATATGACGTGCAGTGTCGGTGTCAATAGAAATCTTTTAAGGCATGGGATATGTGATCGTCGGATACCCACTGCCGAACAATTAACATTTAACATGTTATGTCGCATGCTAATTAAGGGTATCCGACGATGTGGGTATGTGATCGTAGTTGGATTAAAATTATTATAGATTGAATATCTGTACATTTGGATAATACTTTCGCCGGCGGCCAACAGTCAATGCCACGTTCGTATGTTTTGTTGACAGTGCGTATGATTGCCTAACCAAAGTCTCCTCATTTGTACAGTTCTTATATTAGCAAAATATCGTTATGATTAAATTGCCTTCTTACACTCCTTACACCCAATGCCTGTAAAGATTTTTGTTGACACCGACAATGCCCGGCATGTAATGAATTCAGATATATACACCTACACAAAAGTATAATGTTAACGAATCTTAATCTAGTTCCTGTATTTGGTTGTCGCGAATTTGACAAGAACAAATGATAACCAGGCGATTCTGCACAACGTGAGATCATTTTATAGTTACATCTACTCGAGTAAAGTACAAGTTCCAGAATTCAAAATACTCAAATGATCTTTTTTTATAATGCAGTGCTTACATTTAAAATAAGTGAAAAACAAGAGGGAAATCGGGCTTTCTCGAATGACACATTACTTAGTTACTGTTAAAGTGTATTAATACATGTATAAAATTATATACTTAAAGGGATACTCAGGCAAAATAATGACAAAAATATTAAACTGATCTTGTACTCAAATCACACTAGAAAGTTAAAGTTCCAGGATGAATTTCTGTTTAAACTCGATATATTTTTGGTTTCATGTGGAATTATATCTATTTATGTTAAACAAAATTTAGACGCCAATAGAATCACCGAATATTTTTAACTCAGTCATGTAACTTGAACAAACCCTTTAAGTTACAATAACAGGTATTGTGGATATTGTATGATTGAAACAAGTCTAAGACATTCATTTGACATGTTTTTAACGTTTCCAGAGTTCACTATTATGAAATCCTAGCTCTCAAACCTGACCCACGCGGGTCAAGTTAGAAAACCACCATTTTATTCTTTATATGGAGAAAAAATGTGTTCCTTTGACTGTCTAATGTATTTATTTTGAGTGCATTTACAGAATAATGAATCAAAAATTCAAAACTTTGCCTGTGTCTCCCTACATGTTCTCTCGGGTTAGCTTTTTGTGTGGTATGCATTTTATTACTTACTATAACTGTGTTTTAATGATTCAGACGAGACAAAAGAAATACATAAGCATCCATAACAAAACATTATTTCCACAATTATTTCATTTCACATTAAGTTAATTTAAAAGTTTAAACTATACACACACTATTGAAGGTCGTTAATGTTCTCTTAAACTGTAAACTTGCGATTATTGACGCTTAAAAGCTTTCAGTTAATTTCTTTGTAAATACGTCTAAAGTTCAAATGGGTTGAATTTAAAGCTGTTTTGTTTTGCAACAATATTTACTACCTTATGTACCTATCATAAAATTGAAAACTGCCAGATGTGAACTGTTCAAGCACATTATAAACTATTCATTAGAAAGCTAGTTTAACATTATACATTCAAATAATTGCGGTAATACCGGCTCGCCACGGAAAGTCGTTATTACGGTATGGTTTTACTGAGGAAATAATAGAAAAACAACCGAAAAATCCAAATTCTAAATTTTAACCGAAGCCTGGCTACCAGCTTTTCATATGATTAACCCGTCTGAGCTGGACTCTAAAATCTATTTCGCCAATCAAATTCAATCTTACATAGCGGCTAAAAACCTTCAATTTTCACGCCATTTTTTAAAAGTAGCAAATATTACTTTAAGAGCAAAGTTATGATGATAAAACAATAAGTATTCATGATTTCTTTTTTATTGGTCTCTATGTTTTAAAAAATGGTTATATTGCAACTTTCCTTAAAGGAATTAAATTTGCCATGGATGAAAATAGAGTGTGTGTGCCACACTTTTCTTTAATTGTTTTCAATTAGAGAACGATATAGTATGTGAAGTGGTTAGTCACTACTGCGAGTATAAAGGCGTTCTACAACATTAAATTTAAAGTAAAAAAGGAGGAATGGTTCAACGAATGAAATAAAGAAAAATGAAATAAAAATTCAAATTGTATGCTTCAATTACATTCATTTTTTTCTGAGGAAAGATTGCTGCGTTACATACATAAAGAGTTTAATTGCTCATTAAAATGTAAGACATAAAGAAAGAATCTTTTTTTTTAAATATTACATGACATATTTTTATTTAATAAAGACCCGATTCTGCCTATGATTTATCGTTATTTTAATAGGTTTGCTATATACAGTAAAGAGGATATTAAATGAGTGTAGGTTCAATACGGAATTTACCGAACGAGTTTAATAAAATTATATCATGCGAGCCTCTAGCGAGCAAAATATTATTTTGTTCAATTGATGAGTTCAATTAATTGCTTGCATTTAACGCGTCTTTATACTTTGTTTGTATAACGCAAATGGCGTCACGTCAAAATATATACAAGACCGTTTAATACAATTTTTTCCGAGTCTCAAAATCGGTAAGGTTCTTATATAACAGCGGAGTAAATAGTGAACATTTAATTATGGTGTTTATTTCACATAGATTTCTTAGTAACATTCTTAGTTTATTCGATTTGGTAACTTATTTTTCACAGATATTACAATTTTAAAATTTATCTGTAACTATTATAATACCATAGTCTTTTCATCATACATGTATTTCTTGATTGTTTATTTTCCTAATTTGTTTATCTTAGACCCGAAATTTCAAAACAAAATGGAACAGAAGTTTGATTTAAACACGTCTAAATTATAAACACTTTGCTACATGATCAAGAACCTGCTAATTATTTTATACTGATAACAACATGTGTAAATTACATTGTGAAGGAAAACTAAACATTTAACATAACTTAGCACTTTTTGTTGCTATAAACTATGTCCTAGTTTTTTACTATTTAATATTTTAACACTGTTTAATAGCCTTATGAGTTGAACATGTTTTATTCATTTTGTCTTCTTTTATCTATTGAACAGGTGGAATTATTATAAACCGGTATTTCAACAATCAAATTGTAAGTGAAAGACGTCTGGATAGTGGAATAAAGTTCATCTTTATAGCAATAAAGTTCATCTTTATAGCATAATTTATCGTTAGCATTGCACCAAAGGTATTTGATAATGTAAACGTTATGTTAGTTGTAAACAATATTCTCTTAAAACACTGTTAGGATTCCAGTTATTAATAATGAAAACAGGTAACCTTGTATTGTTTGATAATTTCAAATTATATTTTGGTAATACATTTTGCTTTTGTCATCTACTTCTTGTCACATTTTATTTTTGTAAATTATTTTTAATGAAAAAATAGGCGTATGAACGCAGTGCCAATACGCATTCCTGAAGTCACGACGCATATCTTGTGGATGGTAACAACGGAGATATGTTCTACATCCTACGGCAATAGGTGGTAAATGTTAAGCGTAAGTTACCATTCGCAGCAAAAACCAGAGCAAAGCTTAATCACTGAAACAGTTTACAAGTGATAGCCAGCTTCACTAAATAACAAGGAACTGTCATTTATTTCCTACATGACAGATCAGTGGTACAGCGCAAATTACCATAGGAAGTATGCTATGATCAATCACAACGACATTGGAATCGAACCCGAGTAGCCGATTCACAGTCCAATTTTTAATTCTCTACTTATTTAGCGTACATTAAGATTCCATTTATTTATGACATAAGGGTTGGCGCAGGCTGGTCTGGATCCATACTGGTCGCAAACGTACAATGTTGGTTTTGTCATGGCGCGGCTCAAATTTAATGATCAAACAACGTTATCCCACGACCACACGACACTTTGCAGCTGTTTAAAAGAGTTCATGTATTACTATCGTTCAAAAATAACTAAGAAAAGGAATACATACGAAAATCAAAATGCAAATAACAACAGAGCATCGACATATATTATCTGTCGTTAAAGGTCAGCTCAATATAAAATAAGTAGATCACATTATAACCCAGTCACATTAGAGTTTACGACCATTAAAGATCAGTTGACAATCACCAGTGACCACTGGTCGCGGACAATATTTAAAACGTCTTACGACGGTCATCGGTGATCTTCGATAGTCGCAGATTATCTTATTTAGGTCCCACGACCAATTTCAGTTGTAGAGAGGTTTTTGAGCTTGCACAAAAAACCTCTCTGCGATCAAACAGGTTGCTAGTGATCTTTTAAAGTTTTAAGCTGTCGCACGATCGTTGCTCGAAAGTGCGACAATCTTACGACAGTCTTTACAAATTGCCACTAGTCACTGATATTCTTGAGAAGTCTTTAGTAATCGTGTGATGGTCGTACGACTAGTTGTAGGTGATCGCATGACAGGTCACGGGTAGTCGTAAGTAATCCCAGGCAATATTGAGACCAACGTACGTTTGCTGATGACCTGTCGTGTGATTGTCAATAATGATTGGTCGTACTATAATCGCAGAAGTAAATTTATCTGTTCAAAGAGGGCTTGGTCGCAGACAATCGCCGATGATCGTCGGTTTAACACGTCGCCGGTAGTCGCAAGTAATCGTAAGCTATAGTGTGACTGGGGTTTTACAGAGCATACAATTTTTAATATTATATATCTCGGCTAAATCCTTGGAATTAGGAATAAGTAACAAACAAGCTCTAACGCATGACCAAAGACGTAGGCTTTAAAACGTTTCATCTTAATACCCAAACAATTTTTGCAATATGTTACACCACCCAAGAAATAAACGAAAAGATGTAGCTAAGAGGAAATAAGTTTGATTGTAATGATTTTATGGTTAGACACTGTATTCTTAATTTCACACAAACAGGAATTATATGCGCAGTTTGTTGCCCCATTGAAGTTTTATACTATCGTAAATAATATAAAAGCCTACTCAAATGTGCCAAAATACATACGATGCTCTTGGTGCTACTTTTTTATGACAATATAATATGAAAAAAAAAAGTAATCACCATTTAATAAAAATTGATAATAACAGACAGGATATCTTGCTTAGAAAGATAATTACTCATTATGTCTTCTCCTGTTACATTTTTAAAAAACAATGCCAGAATTTATAATTCCCTTTAACTCTTAAAACTCAACCTTACTTGCATTGACCTATTGTGTTTTGGGAATACTTTATTTTTATCAGTGAAGAAACAATTCTTTGAGATTTTACTGAAAACATAAATATTATTGAAGAGAAAAGAAAGTAAATAAATGAATAACTAAACATACAAAACAATTAACCGAATTAATTCACTTCTGTTGTTGTTGTTGCTGCTGTTGTTGTTTTAAATTCTCTATCAAAACTACTCAAGACATACGCGTATACCTTCATCAACATCTTAAAAACCTGTTATACGTATTTTCTAATCTAGATAATCTAGTTTAATCGCCCTTGGGTTTAACTAATAAAGGGTTCCAAGCAGTTAAAAAGCTTGCGTGGGCAATAATAGTGAAATCATAGACTTATGAAGGTTGTTCTTGTAAAACAGGAGCTTTCAAATCTCCATGATTATTAAATGAATCATAATATATTAGTTACCCCACCATAGAATAATAATGATTCATGTATCTGAAATATAGAACAAACGTTACGGACGTTGTTTATTTGTAGATTTTTTTTAACTATTTAAAGTTATTGTTTAATATTTAACTTTGTTTTTGCATTTAGACAATTATTCATTGATTACATCTATGTTAAAGATAAAACAGTGTTGCGCTGAAATCAATATATACAGAAGTAATATATGTACTATTTAAACATTGCGACATTCCGCCTCGCGTTATATTGTTGTATTTTAATATAACTCATCACAGTGCAAAGCTTGGACTACATACTTTATATATGAGGTTTATATAAGGTCTTCTCATTCTTTCCTGAAATAAATATTTTGATGTTGCATTTAGCAGTAAAAATGTTGTCACGAAGTTAAAGATATATTATGCCCAATTTTGATATTGAAAATATTGAAAATTGCAAGACTGTGTCTTTGTAAATATAAAATCAACATGTTTTGACTACACACAGTAGATATGTTATGTTTTAAAATCCGCACACAATAAGAGGGTACAATATGAATATATAGTGTTATTAAAAAATGGCAGTTTTTTTTTAAAGAAAAGACCAAATTTACTTGATCTGTAATAGGGAATGTAGCTTCTCATATATAGTTAGTACATTCTTTTATTCGCGTTAGACATATTCAGTAAAGATTTCAATAAATTTCTGCGATAAAATTATTTTACTTAAAGATAAGCACATTAAAGCTTTAACAACTTGAAATGAGCATGTCACTGTTTCTTTTGTTAAATTAGCAAATGATGAGCAAACAGCTGGTCCTTGGCCTAAATACATAAAAATATATGTATTTAAGGTACGTAATTGTTATTTCAGAAACAAATTTAGTCTCCAATAAATTGTACAGACAACAGGATAGGAAAGGCCTAGTGCTAAAATTTTAAGCAGTCAATATGCAGCAAAGACAACTCCTTTATCACAACATCCCATTTCAAAATGCAAAGCAAGGTTTTTATCACAATTTTCTTGCTCTTTTTATGCTCTCCATGTGTGTTCTTAAACGAGTATTACTTGAATGTGGTTTTGTTAAAAACCATTCTCTTAAACTTTATATTGCTATACAGTTATGTTACACATTAAGTTAATTGCTAGGTATTGTTTGATTTCAATAGCACCTTCTTTTCGCTATTTAACATAGCAGAGTTTGGCACATTACGTGAACAACAGCTGGTTGTTTCCTTTAACTTCATATGAATAAAAAAAGTTAATGTTTGGAAGCATTAAAAGGCTGTTTCAATGTATTAATGTGAGAACAATACTTATACAACAACAACAACAACAGGAGCAGCAGCAGCAGCAATAACAACAATAATACATTTCATTGATTTAACAAGATACAGATCATCGTCATTCAAATCTCATTTGACATCCATATAAAAGTATAGAAGTATAAAGACACCCAGCATTGTTCAAATGAGTTTTATGCCCAAACAAAGAAAGTCTGCAAGTTGTTAATTAAGTAAAGAAATCATTTAAAAAAAATTTTAGCTTACGCATTTAAAATTAGAAATTGGTATACTTTTTTTGTTAATTAAACATTTTTTTTACTGATCCTAAACACTACATCTTGTCTTACTAAATGCTAGTTATTTAGATAATTTCAATTTTTTAGTTCTCCTGATCATGTGTAAACCGAACATTTAATATGAATAATAACATTATAGTTTTATACATGAATCCTATTCAGATCACTTAAATCTATAAATATTTGTAACTTTATTTTATGCTTTTACATTTTGTATATGAAAATCACATTCATTCATCATTTAATTTGTACAAAAATCGTGACAAGTTGTATCTATTTCAGCAGAAAAAGAAAATAAATGATTTTAATTCCATATATTTCAAATAATAAAATGAACACTAAAATCAGCATTTCATTTTTATATAAGGTACTTCAGAAAATATCATCACTCAACATAATTTTTAAAACGTCTGGGTATATAAATATACTTTTTAACTGACATATCAAAATGGAAAACTTTTTCAAAAACGGAATTTTTAAAAAAATAATAACAGTTTGCCTGTTCATGGACAGTAGTGGTAAATGCAACAAACCCTCCACGACCCTTGTAGATGGCTTAAGAGCTTTGCATGATAAATATCATATTGTGAAAATTTGTTCATACGGCGGTCATCATGGACCCTTTATTATGAAACGGTCAAAAGCGGTTAGTGTGTGTTTAGTTTGTATATTTGTTGTTGTAGTATTTTTGTCTGGAAATTAGATGTTTAATTGTTATTTAACTTTTGAGTTTAAAGTTTATCTAGTTTATCCAATAAATATTTATAATTAATCTTATTAACACAAAAACTTACTCGTTTGTTAGATAATTTATTTCATAATTAAATGTTTTATTGTTGGCAGATACATTCCACCACCATATGTTGTTTGTGAAGAAATCATAATCTTGAGTAAGTAGATCAATACAAGAACGTGCATTTTGGCATTCTACTAGAACTCTGATATATGTTTAAGAAAAGACCTGTAATAGGGAACGCAGCTACTTATACATAATTTATTCTTTCTTTTATTCAAATTAGACATATTCAGTAAAAATTGCATAGATTTCGATTAAATTTACTTTACTCAAAAAGATGAGCATAGTATGTCTGCAATAACTTCAGAAAAAGCCCCGAATTATCCAGAGGGAACGCAAGTAAGGCAATAAGTTAATTATAATAGACATACAACAATATAACTAGACTTTTTCAATGATGACCATACTGACCATTTTCATTTTCTGTCGTGTATAAGTTTTCAGAAGATTGCTAGTTCATTCTAATATATATTTTGTAACAGTTTGATGAATATATTTCAATTTATTCATGTTTAAGTGAACTTAACAGGTTAAACTATATAATAATAACAACAATATTTCTTAGGTTATTTTGAACCATCCCTCATCAGACAATACTAGTATACCTAAAAACAGAGAAAATAAGGAATCCTTAAAGAAAGTCAAAAACGGCAAAATTGAAAATGTTGCAAGCACGGTTTGATTGAGCCTGTTCATGGACGGTACTGTCGAGTGCAAACTACCGTCCATACCCACTAGCACCGGCTTAAGCAGATTTCAACATTTGAACATGAAAATGGTGAAATTTTGAATTAAGAAATTTACAACGGATCTTAAGTACTTGAAATTAAAGTCTCTTCCGTCATTTTCTCAGAAATAATTATTATCTACGGATAGGAAAAAGAGTAAGATATCAAACTCACACCTGTTGCATTCAACATACTTTCAAACCAATATATTACGCATAAAAGTGTCAATCCATCATATCATTGTAACTAAAATTGTTGTCAAAACCCTGAACTAAAAATGTCATTAAACGCTAACATATAGGGGACTCTGTTTATCTCTATTTTACAAGTATTGAAAAAATGCAACAAGCATGTTTGAAACATTTAAAAATGTAAATGATATTTTGAACAAATGTTTTTATAACTATCAATGTCAATGATGTAGGTGTGATTCCTCATTTGAAACCTTTTAAAATTAAAATAATCGATCTATTAAAAAGTGATTGTTGATAATGTTAAAAAGTAATATAATCAAGTATTATGATTCATATTGCACTTGGCTCAAAAACACAATAACAATTCAATATACAGTATGTGGGAGCTCAAGTGTTATACTATTTATAATACAAAAATCTACTATAATGATCTATTGAACACCTAACACTAGATGTAACTATACAAGATATTAACAATTAAGTAATTATTATATACACTGATACTTTAAAATAATTTCTAAAATGTCTAAACTTCTCAGAAATAGTGTTTGTAATATTTGATATTCTTTTAAGTAGTCTTGTTCAAAGAAAATATTGCTCTTGGTACAATTGCACCTTGTGAATCTTTATCAAACAGGAAATATGGACGTATGTTTTATATTCATGAATAGAATTCCAGTTGTTTTAACATTATATCTTACCAAAACAAAAGGATTTTACTTTTAGCAATTTTTTTTCAAACCACCTTTCGTTAACCGGAAAAGGGAATGTATTAGAATCGCGTACTTTTTGCTTTATCCGGATTTTGGGGTTCTGCCCTTAGCAAGGGCTTTTTTCTTAAACTTACATTTATATGTGATAAATACCATTTATTATCAAGAAAATAATGCTGCTTTTATATTCTTATATGTAAAACTTATTGAGGTAAGCATCCAGAAATTGTTCAAATTGCGTTTTTAACTTGTCTATTTATAATATTGATATTGAAACTACACGATACGTGATACATGATACGTATTGCACACGCGGTAGACAAAGTTGTAAAAATTCTAATGGTGTAAAAATGAAAGGAGATAATATATGTTATTCGGAAACATAAATGAGCCGTGTCATGACAAAACCAACATAATGAGTTTGCGACCAGCATGGATCCAGACCAGCCTGCGCATCCGCACAGTCTGATCAGGATCCATGCTGTTCGCTATCATTTTCTCTACTTGTAGACTTGGTAAGCGAACAGCATGGATCCTGATCAGACTGCGCGGATGCGCAGGCTGGTCTGGATCCATGCTGGTCGCAAACATATTATGTTGGTTTTGTCATGACACGGCTCAAATGGTATGACAAACAGACTCCTCATGGGTGAAAACATTATTCATCTTTATAAATTTCAATGTATATGTGTGTTCTAAAAATGTTCTTTGCATGTAGACAAAGGTTTGTTTTAATACCAAATAAATAATACTAGAGTGAACAAAGCATTTGAAATGGTTAATGAATTTTTCGCAAACTGCTTCACTTACATGTATAACTTAATATTCTCTTTTATTTGACGTAATAACAACTTAAGAAGCTGTATAATAAGTCAATGAAGTTTGATTTATGGAATCATTAAAAACGGTCTTTCATTAGGTTCAGAAGAAGCTCTTACTAAGTATAGATATTAATATATAAATATGCTTTAAATTGTCATCAGCGTAAAAAAGAGGAATATCATGTATATCAAACCGCATTGTGACCAATATTGTCTTAAATGAAAGTTATATCCGGTGAAATAATGCCAATATCCTTCTTAAAATAAGAAAGATTAAACATTCTTGCTCATTCAGCATATCTTTTTATTACTGAACAACAGAAATGTAATTCGACCTTAAGTAAGAAAATATTGTATCGTCTGCAGCAGATTAAATTTCCTAGCCCAAGAGAGATACACTTACATTAAGTTCACTCAGTGTTTCACAAATAGAATTAAAAAAAAAATACTTGATCAAAATATAACAAAATTATGAATGAAATAAATTGATTATATGCATCATCTACTGAAAACAAAAAAAAATATTTTAAAACCCGAGGTGAAATTGAAACATTCCAAAAAATATTATTTAGAAATGTATAATATTCATAAAATCACATCATAGTCTTTACTAACCAATATCAAAAAAAGCTAAATATTCAATTGTAAATAGAGTTGGTTTGTGTGCCACTAATGTTATTAGATGAAGCAAACCAATCATAATATTATAGTCGTTATCATTTTTCCTCACATTCAAAATACAAGTAAGAATCAAAACGATGTAGAACACTTTCAGTAAATGCTTATCGGCTGCTGGATACATGTATTCTTAATTACCGATTGCCATTTCTTTATTTTCTCTTTAATATTACTTGCCATCCCAAAGATGCGGTCAGGTATTGCCAAGGCAGATTTCTTTACTACACAATACATTTTTATAAATGTAATAAAAGAAAACGTTAAAATTACAAAATGTTCTATAAACATAAGTCTAAATGTTTTGAATTTTTTTTTACTTTACCACAATGCCATTACAAAAATACATGAAGCTATTTGTGAATTCTAAAAGTTTTTGTAACTGGATGAATACTTAAGTGTAAAATGATATGCAAGCGGCTTACCATTAGCAAAGGCAATTTTTAAATCTTTTCTGTCTTGAATGATAAAAGATATAATGAAGTCATTCTTCCCTTGAGGATTGAAAGGATTTGTTGAGATTCACAACAGATAATAAATACTATTAATACACTTGTTACTATATATATTAACAAAATCGCCTATGATTTCATCTGATTATGAGTGTCACGTGACCCATTATGAGTTGGCGGCCCGGTGCCGAGAACAAGTTATCAGCCCGCTGAGCATGTGCACGTGCAAAACTGAAACAATGACGTCACATTTTACGTCATCAAACAGTTAACTGTAAAAGTGAAAGTAGGTTTTAAGCATGAATCGCTTGATTTTATGATGAGAGCGTACACACACAGTTTTATTACTATTGAAATTTAAAGAAATAATACGACAAATTCGTTCCAAAAAAATAATAATAAACTTGCTTCTAGATTCTACAATAGTGTACTTTGAACATACAAAAAGTAAACAACTCTGTAGAAGTTACTGTGCTGTACATTACAGTAGAAATGCAGACATGAATTTCAATTTCAACAAAAGAAATTCCAAAGAAGATTCTTTTTTATTTTTTCTTCCAAGTGTATTAAAGACATTAACACACGTCTTAGTTGTGCCAGAAGGTGATAATCGGCCCTGAAGGCCCTGCAATAACAATTAGCGAAGGCAATTTTTAAATATTTTCTGTCTTGAATGATAAAAGATTTAATGAAGTCATTCTTCCCTTGGAGGATTGAAAGGATTGTTGAGATTCACAACAGATAATAAATACTCTTATGAATGACTTTTCGTAAATAGAACTCATTCTTAGACAGATTTTCTGTACGAACAATGACATGTTTGAACAAACCCTATACTTTTGGTTGCTAAATTTTAAAAAAGAATATGGAAAGAATAATTTTAGAGTAATAAAGGACCATCAGACAAATTTAGCATGTTGCATGTTAAGCTATAAGATATACAAGAAATAATTAAAGAAGCATTTCAAACAAAACAAAACACAATTCATTGCAATTGTCTTTATAAAAATCATGTTTTCTATGCCTTTGTATGAATAAATTTAATTAATTGATTTGGATATAATGAAGGAAAATAATAGGACATCAAACATTATTGAAAAAGGACGTTTTTAAGTCTCATATCAAAACTAAGCTCAATAGAAGCTATCGTTTATAATTGATATCGAAACATTAATATCTTAATAAGTGTATCAGCTATAATCCTTGGACTTCGGAATAAGAGATTAATACACGGCAGAGTAGGACCGGAAGGTGATAATCGGCCCTCAAAATGAATAATGGCCCCAAGAGCATTATTTATTTCAGGGTCGATTATGACCTTCCGGCCCTACTCTGCCGTGAATTAATGTCTTTAATACACTTGGTAAATCTAATAGTAGAATTTTTCTAAAAAAATACTTTGAAATTACTTTTGTTGAAATTCCTGTCTGCATTTCTACCGTACTGTACAGTACAGTAACTTCCATAGAGTTGTTTTCTTTTTGTTCAAAGTACACTACTGTAGAATCTATATTTCGTTTTCTCAGAACGAATTTGTCGTATTATTTCTTTAAATTTCAATAGTAATAAAACTGTGTTTACGAAATACGCTATCACGTTAGCAAACTCAGTTTTCAGATACAACTAGTTAGTATATCACACAATTGTGCAATATAACCACCCAAGAATTTATCATAAAAATGTAAATAAATTGAAGAGTAACATTTTTATAGTTATCCACTGCATTCTCAACTTCACACAAACAGGGATTATATACACAGTTTGTTGCACCATTGAAGTTTTATACTATCATAAATGATATAAAAGCCTACTCAAACGTGCCAAAAATATACAATGCTCTTGATGCAACTATTCGTCTTATTCTTTTTTGATGAGAAGAAAGGTAAATAATGAATGAAAATTTACGATAATACTTCATATAAAAAAACATTTTTTGTACATCAATATTTGCACTCTTTAAACTAAAAATGTACCAGCTAACAGGTGATAATAATGTTGGATTCTACGGAATATACTATTACAATTAAATAAATAATAAAACATTAACATAAACAATTGGAACATTTTCGTCGTATGTTAATAAATAAAAATTAAATTAAAATTTCATCAAGATTAATGTATATATTGGTTTCTTTAGTTCCGTTTACATATCAAAATGACACGCCAAAATGTATTGTCACTTTGTGACCTTCTTTGGAACTTCTGTCCACAACTGCGCGCGCACACACATGCTCGCTCAACACGCACATAAAATAAACAAACACAAAACAGAGCAAAAATTTCTTACTTCTTTATTGGTCTTTTTTTCACTTCTCCATAAAACAGGTCATTTCTGATAAAACACACTTGAAATTCTAGTACTCTTGTTGTTTAATCTTTATAATCTAGTTTTATCGCTTTAATAACTTGAAGAATAATTTTAAGTTGGTAAAAAGCATCTGTGGGTGATAAAATATTAGAGTTATGGGTGCTTACGAGGAGTTTTCTCTCTTAAAATGAACACTTCCAAAGCTCTAGAATTATTAGTGAATCATAATGTATTCAATACCCCCACAAGAGAAAAACAATACGGACCAGAATATATGATATATTTAACAGCCGTTAGTTGATGAGTTTTAATATTTACAGTTGTAAAACAAACTCAATTTACTGATATTAAAATTATTTGACTTTATTATCTACATATTGACAAACACTTTCTCTTCCTGATTTAAATATATTAGTAAACACATTTAGTTTACAAATTATAGTGATGTTGTTATAAAAGTTTATTAAAGCTGAACTGAATATGTAAAGTTTTTTAAATGTGCAATATCAAAACTTGGCTAACTTTAGCTTGGCGTAAATTTGTTGTTTGAAAGTAAAGTTTATTTCATACTAGGATTTCTTCATTGTTGGACTTTTGCACCTTTCCAGAATTCACTATTCGGTAAAAAGCGTTTTAATCATCTTGACAAAACGTTAAAAGTAAACTGTGAAACTAACATGCTACTGTTCCCTTTGTTAATTGCTGCTTAGCACGTACTACGGCTTGCTCGTTGCCCATCAACGTGTCTAGCGAATGCATTTCTTAAAAAGTTTCTGGTCCGATAAAATAAAAATCAGTTTCCAATAAATTAATTGGAGTATAAAAAAAGTTCTCGTAATATCTTCTAATATTTGCGTCTACAGAAAAGGAAAGGCATTTCGTTAAAATCTTAAGCGGTCATTTGGCACCTAAAATGTACCTCAATTAACGTGTCAAATTTTCCCTACATTGTTTACGTTTAATGCTCTCCATGTGTGTTCTTATACGTGTATTGTTTAAATGCGGTTTTGTTAAATACCATTCTCTTAAACATTAATACTGTTTTACAATTATGTAACACATTAAGCTGATTGCTGGGTATTGTTTGATTTCTTATAACATTCTTTTCTCGCTATTTAATGTAGCAGCGATTGGCACATTACGCGAGCAAATACAGGTGAAAATGCAACAGCTGATGGTTTGCTTTAACAACATATAATTAAAAAAAGCTATTTTTGCAAACATTAAAAAGTTTTTGTATGTATCAATGTTCAAACAATATAAAACATAATACGCCAGCATTATCAAGATTTATTTTACGCATGTGCAAAGAAACCTTTCTGACAAAACATTACTAAATGAAATAAACGATTTTATAATGATTTTTCAGCATCGGTACAAAAATCAGAATGTTTATGATTTCTTTTATTTCTCTCGATGTTTTTCATTATCAATACATATGTACATAAATATTTGTTTTATCATGCCTAAACAAACATAAGACTGGATTTTATGTTCCTGAATTCTGATTTATATATAAAATACTAAAAAAAATCGGCAGAAACTTTTACGTAACAATCATTTAGCAGTAGACAAAAAGAATAGGGAGAATCAGAGTTCCTAACGAACGTCCAAAACGACAAAATTGAAAACGTTGCGGCCGCATTAACTGAATATATTGATACACATTTCCTTTAGTAAACATACACACGTTAGCATGTATATGAAGAAAGCTATAAGCTTCTCCGGATCTTTCTCAAAGGTTTGTTAACACATTGACAATTTTTGCGTGCCAGTTATATAATTCTTTTAATTTTATATCAGATTACATGTTTTATTACAGGCCTTGGGTCAAGCCGTATGTCTGAATCCACCTGAAATAAATGAAGCAATCAAATGTCAAATCTTAATCTTCATCGGATACTTTAAAACAAGAAATGTGTGAGAAAATTTCTTTTCTGCTGTGTTATGCGCACAAAGTAATAAAATATTTAAGTTACAGTACATTTAAAAAAACATCATAGACAGACTCATAACAATGAAACAAAGTGAACTTAAATTATCGTTCCAAAATCTAAACTTTTCTTGTACTTTTTTCTTTCAAAGAATAATTATCTACAGATATGATAAGAAATAAAAATTCCCTAAAAGAGTTCAATATAATTAATATCTTTCACAATATTTAAGTAAAAGATTTATCAAAACTATCAAACTCTTAACTTGATTGCCAGAACGCGTCAGCACTTTAAGCATATGGTAAGAAGTGAAGTGAAAAAGGTGGCAGGTATCTTTCCAAAATTCAAAATGTATAAAATATAATGGAACAATCGTTTTTATAGGTTTTTATTATCTAGATGTGATATCTTCTTTGAAACTTTGAAAATACGGATCTATCAAAAACAAATAAATTCGAGTGTAATATTTCTATTGACATATCTACTGTACTTTCAATCTCACACAAAAGGCTACAATTCAATATACAGATTGTGAAAAGGAGTTGCACCATCATTTATGATACGAAAAGCTACTCAAACATTCTTAAAATAAATATTATACTTGATACAATTATTGAAATGATTTAAAAAAAGTAATTATCTTCTGCAAAGACATTTCTTTAAAAATAAAAATTAGTTTTTAAACAATTTTACAATGTGTATTTTTTCAATTGCATTATTTTTCTATCTAAAATAAGACATGCACCCTGTAACTTTTATCTAACAGGTGATACAGAGATATTGTTGAATAAACTGATAACAAAATACACATCAATTCATTTAGACTGTGAGAAAATTAAAATAAAAAGTTTCCCTATTTGTTACCTCCCTCAATGACAAAATAAGCAAATGATATTGATCTATAGTATATAAATACTTAGTATTTAACTTAACAATAGGTTACAACCTTTGCCTTAATCACAGTACGGCTTGGATTTGGATTTCCCGCCATTTTGTTTACAGCTGGAATGACATAAAGGTTACACGTCACAATGGCAGACACAGGGTTGCCAGGAAGACCAAAGAAAAGCTTTCTTTTACCATTGTATTCCATTGTAGCAAAGGTTGTAGGTTTCCTGTAATTGAAAAAACATCCTACATTTTAGACAAATCTTGACAGATATGCTTACCAAAAATTTAATAATGCCTAATTAATACGAATGGTACTAGTTTATGAAAAAACTGACATGTACAATAAAGAAATAGTGTATATCTTACCCAGGTTTCATGAAAACACGCCCAAAATGTATTTTAGCTCGAAGGTCTTTCTCCAAAACATGTCTGAGAAGATCCTGTAAGTATACCAAAAAGAAACTTCTTCAAAGTAATCTTTTTATCAGAATTAACAGTTGGATTAAAACTAATCATAAAAAAATAAAATGTCTCAATAAAAACAATATGATTCACCGACTATGTTCCAAACATCTTGTCTTAGGATATGTGTTTGTTTTCTTTGGTTTTACGACGCATTAATACAATTGAGGTCATATGGCGCCAATACAGGAAAGATGATTTTGGCTCCACCAACCTCTTGTGTTACAATTTTTAAGCAACACCAGGGGTCATAACCACCTCATCTGCTGGAGTTGAGATGCATAGACTTCGGTAATTTAGAAAGATTAAGTCGCCTCTTACCATCCCATCATAGGATGTAAAACTCTGTTACAGTCAATTAAAATACTTGGGTTACCGATTCTACTCAATGCATTTTAGTTATTTTTACATATCATGACAAACACAATAAGGGAAGAAAACAAACTTTTTCTCCCATAGACACACCCCCACTTGTAACAATCACATCAGCTTTATCTAGCGCTTTTCTAAGTAAGTTTAAAAGTGCATCAGGACTGAAATAGAAAAATATAAAGATAAGCAAATAACTGCATCGGACATCTAAAGAGAATAAATGAACTTGAGGACGCTGATGTTAAATTTTTGTAGTAGAATATGAAAAGAAGTTACTCTGATTATCTGATTAAATCTTTATAAATTATTATTTATTAGAGGAACACCAATGAGGTCCAACATAAATTTTTAATTTCTCTCGTAGATCAGCTTGGGTACTAAAGAAATATACAGAGAATTAAATTGAATATCTTATTTTTGTGTTTTTCTTAGCCCAATTCGTTGCAAATTTTCACAATAAAAACAATTATTCTGGAAATAACGAAGTGAGCGAATGATCTAAACATTTTTTCACACACATTATTTGGCTGGACCTACCCCAAATGGAACATTTATCCCGAAACATTATTTCCAGTCCAATCATGTTCAAAACCTCAGTTGAGTCCCTTAATTACTTTAATCAATTAACCAAGAACAGTAAAAACGATTTCAAAAATGTTACTAAAAAGACTTGTATATATACTAACGTATCTTTAGCAATTCCTAGATCTAGACAGCTAAAGCCATAGTCTCTTAATTGTGCTAGTAGTGTTGTTCTATTACTGTCACGGATTTTACCCGGTATCAATGTCTCTCCAGGTTCAAGTAACTAAAATGCAGAATAAAGAATATATAGACGCAATCAAAACGATAAAAAGTTTGAAAACTTACATTCATCAGGAAAATTTTCTAATGGAAAGAAAATAAACATATTAATGTTAAAAAACTTTAAAAAAAACTTTCTATACAGTAATGACAGTATAGCGTAAAACAGTTGGATAGCAAGCGATAAAACAAAAATCATAGGAAGAATTCCATATAGTCTTTAAATATGCTAGTGTATGTTTTTCCTTTAAACTTCTCATACCTCATTTCCTGTTGACATGACACCGATAACTGGCGGTTTGAAGCTTTTCACCTTAGTGACCCCAACAGTAGCCAATATTCCTAATTCAGAAGGACCCAGCTTCTGCCCTTGACTTAGAACTTTTTCTCCCATTCCAATGTCAGAACCAATTTTCCTGAATAACAGAATGAAATATAAACGTTATTAAGTTAGCTTTTCAAACCAAATCCCACATTTTAGTAGAAGGCATTGTGTTCTAATATTCTATTTTTCATATTAAACAAGAAACTAGAGTTGTTTCTCAGCTGTTGATGTCCCAATTAAATCATGTAAATTATTTGCATGTGTAGCGCATCAGTTTGATTGTTAGTTTGATTGGCTTGGCTGATTGGTTTCTAACATTTGTTTTTCGACATTTCTCGGTAGTCAATTCATCTTACCAGCTTTCCTGGGTTACTAACCAGTGATTACCAATTTCTTTGAAAGTGACTAACTACTAAACCCACATGATTTCTAAATCACCGATGAGGGAGCAATGACGATTATACTCAATATCCTCGAATCGATAATAGAACAAGCAATGAGCTAGACTGGCACATGTGAAGCCCTTAAAAACTCCATTTTTCATTACATATTCAACAATAGTGTAAGAATAAATACAGAGTCAGAACATATATGTCAACATGTCTTTAATTTATTGCTTACATTCTTGAGATTTTTAAGCCGCTTTTGTAGGTTTAAAAAATTACACTAAAATATATAAATAACACTATACTAAGGTGAACCTTATATCTTGTCCAACTGTCGGTGCTTTCATAATCTTGATTTCTAATTCTTTAGTTCCTTCCTCAGCAGACCGTACGAGAAGAGTGTCCTCAACTTGTACAACGGCATCTGCACCTTCTGGTACAGGAGCACCTGTATTTATACGAACACAATGACCCGGTACCACTTTCCCACCAGGCTGTTACAAAAATTGTAAATTATCATTCTTAGTCATACGAGTAAATCTATTCAAAATATAATGAAATAACCTTTAAAAGGATAAAACAAAATGAAAATATTACTTTACGTAAAGACATGCATGCATAAGGATTTTGGTGATCATACATATCTTATATAATTATTTGCATAAAAACGTCTTTTTAAATGTTCGGAAACAAACTTTTCATTCATAAATTTCTAAACTAATAATTCATCTCTATAGAAACATCTTTTACCTCATCCCCTGCGGATGACCCACCAGCAACGAATCTAGTCCCTCCCCCATCAGCAGCTGTAAATACATACATGTTAGTGTCATGTTGCCGTTTTAATGGGTTATAATTACACTAGCTCACATGGGAATCATTAACAACATATAATTATGAAATGCAGATGTAGATCACTTGGCCACAATTGAGCAGTAACCTTTTTTAATATTGTGAGGGCAATACTTAAATGCTCCATGCGAAATATATAAGCTCTGGGTATTGTTGTTTCTGGTTGAAAAGAATCCATTTACTAGTAGTCCAATTTAGCTACTGTGACTTTATGCATCACACTCTAAACTTTTATATCACTTTTGTAGAAGGCCACCAAAGGAGCATTACTTAGACATTTGGTAAAACTCTACCATTTGGTTTATTGAAAAAATCGTGGATTACAACTGACGAGGCACGGGTAGCATCATAGTCTTATAACAAATTTTAACTTCTGAACAGCTAACTCAGGCAAGCTAGAAATACAGGGACACACATTGCACATTATTTCCAATGTGTCTAAAATATCAAAGTCTTTTTCCGGCAAGAAAAAGAAATCAACTCCGACTTCATGCAAATTTTATTCAATAATATGTGATAGTGAAATGCAATTCTGTTATCTAAAACTTTGTATTTTAGCATAAAAACACAAGGAAAAAATAACAAATGAGCAACAAAAACAAGAGCTGTCAGTAAGACAGCGTGCTTCAGATATCATCGGTGCTTGATAAAGCAAAAGCCTGGCTATTGTAGAGTTTTCTAAATTCGAAAAGAGCCAGAATTCTAGCAGAATCCATGTTTACTAAGCGAAATGGGCCTTGGAAAGTGACAGACTATTATGCTCTCAAATAAATGTTTGAAGTTTCAACCAGTTATCTTCAATAATTGTTGAGATACAAAGTAGCAGGAACAATGTTACCCCGAAGCATGATGGTGATGTAGACACCGACGAAGACGCCTGGGCGAGGAAAATAGCTCTCCCTTACCTTCGAATAGGCGAGCTGTAAACAACGAGGTGTAAGTGTTTCTCAGGAAGAAAAAGATTAATGTAAATCTATAAGTTACCAATAACGGCATAACCATCTTTGATCGATGCAGGAAACGGAGGCAAGGGCTCTTTTGCGAACACATCTTCAGCCAGAAAACATCCAAGGCAATCTGAAATAAACAAATTCATGCACAATTTAGTAAAACTTGTTCTCATTTATTTATTGTAAAATGATTTATAGAATCGTAAAGCGATTAACAAAAATTTTGGAAACTGAACATCCTACTATAGACTCGGTTTAATTGTGAATGTTCATGAGACATAAAAGCGACGAATCTGACATACCAAGTAGCAAAAGCTTCAATCCTCAAAACTTCTAAAATGTTTTGAAATCAATGATCCCGAAAGAACAGATAAATATGAAGTACGAAGAAAACAACTGTTGTAGTGAGTACAAAAAATCATCATGGAAATAAAAACAAATAGTTGGAAACCACAGATTCAGTTTTATTGAGTCGGTTCATGAAGAAAAAAAGCGAAAGCGCAACACATCACACCTCCAGCATTGGGTTAAGCACTTTGCAACACTGTTTTTATTTATCTGTTATATAAACGTCATAAATTGTTTTTTAAGATCGGACCAAGAAACAGACAAAAAACTTCAAAAATCAATATAAACTTTTAAAATAATTTTGTTGATACTGTTGTTAAGTTGTTTTTTATCTCTACAATATGGTACGGAACCTGTTTGACTAAAAACATACCAAAATGGATTCAAATTACACTCAAGCAAATGGTATGATCGAAAATAATGACATCTTTTAATATATGTTTCACCCTCTTGCAGAAAAGTCATCAATCTGTTACAGAAGTTGAATTATATCTGTATATTATTGAAAAGAGAAGAAATACGAAGAAAACACATGAATTTAAAACAATAAATCTAACACTAATTCTCTTTATTCTTTTTTTACAAATTGCTGTTTATCCCTTTGTTCATTTAAAAAAAGCTCGTGTTGTTATTCCTCGAAAATCTAGTGTAATAGCCCCTGGATTAAAACAATAAAATATAACAAAAACTCTATTAAGTGGTTCTCAAACCAGCGTCAGTGATAAATTATTGAAAAGCATGAAAGTTTTGGCAACACTTTTATGTGGTGTGAGGATTTTTCATCATTTATTTTCATTTTTGGTTTTTACAGATTATGAAGCATTAAGCAAAGCAAACCATCCTAAATTTCAAGTATTTTCCCAAAAGAGAGTGATTGTACAAAAAATGTCTTTTATTTATGAAATAACATCAGTTGCATTTTTTTTTAATTTCATATGAAAAATAAACTACCATTTGCATTCAACAATCACTCAACGGAAAATAGATGCATTAAACAATCGTTAAAAGGTTTTAAATGCTTGTAAATATAACTAAGGTAATTGTTTAAATGTGATTAAATGGGTTTATTAAATAGGTTTTATGAAGTCTGCTCAAGACAAACATAATCAGAAATATATAGAAACTATATTAAAATGGATACATTCATGGTCCTACAGAAGGGATCCTGACATGATATTACGAAAAGCGGCATAGTCACAAAATACGCCAGTCTCATGACGATTTATAATTTCATTAGAATCACTTAATATATGATAATATAAGATGGCTACACACATATATTTTCATTTTTTTATCTGACGTTTATCTTTACCCTCTGCACGATTCCTTGAACGTGACCGCATACACCTAACATTTTGCGCGTAACACTTTATCTCACAATGTTGAATCAATAAAACATGCATATTATGTGAGATTCATTTAAGTGTCCTTATAACAATATATTACAAAATGTGACATTAATATTCTAGCATGACTGAGTTTCTAAAAAGAAAGTCTCTTTCAGATATATTGGTGGGTTCAAATGATATCATTTTATTTGTCATCGGTCTTGTTTGTTTTTTTGTCCAATTTTATCGCTTATTTTGGTCACATCTTAGCGGTCGGTCCGCCAAAACTAACATGTGTTGCCAATTTCTCACAATGCCAATTTCTCACAAAGCGACCCAGTACTTAAAATCAATGTCATTAATTACACGCATGACACATCCGATGAGTTGAGTGAATCGTACAATATTCTACAAATTTAAAACAAATCAACAGCTGTGCGTAAAATGATCTAACACTACAACATGTGATTATATACATTCAGGTTTTAATACTTAACAGGTGAAGTATTTCCAAAATGTTCAAGACAAGAAAAACAAGTTCGACTGTCTGTCTGAATATTTTTTACGTTTATTGTTGTTGTTCTTGGCAAATGTGGCAAATGTTTGTTATAATAAAACAAATGAATCATTAACTATAAACGATATTCATTTAAAACTTCAAAGTTTAGATGCACAAAGCTTCAATGATTTCCAACAAACTGTTATGAAAATAGATTTGAAGTTCAAAACAATTAAGTTAGTGCAGCTCTGATTCAAAACAATATATTTACTAGAAATACAGCTGTCACGGTTAAAAAGAAATTCAACAACTTTCCATTTTAATGATAAGTCAACATAAAGTATACGCATTTATATAAAGAAGTATACGCATCTGCTTCCTGTTGTTAACAAATAACCACTCTAATTCCAATTAAACATGCTAAATTCGTCGAGCAAATGTGGTTTTTATAAATCATTAATAACGGAGCAAAGTACATAACAAGTACATTTAAAATTTGCAGTCATTAGTTTGTTTTCAAGTTTTCAACCGACGCTTATTGTCCAAATGTAATTAAAGCTAATTACATTTTCAGTAAACTCTGCAAAACATATTTTTGTGACAAAGGTATCAGTATTACGAAGACGATGCAGTAAGACACACAAAGTTACATTTACTTTTGAATAAATCTTTCATGAATTAAGTTTCCCTTATCATAATATTTCAAATATTCAAATTCAAATATTCAAAGAAAGCCAGTAGTGTGTATGCTTTTACTAACGCGTCTTATTTTTGTGTCTGACTGCTCAAAACAGCAGGTACACGTATTATGTGGTAGCTGTAATAAGTTGTCTTGAACTTCATATCTGCATTGTCATATTTGTTTCATCCTTTCGAACCTTAGATTCCAATACTTAAATTGTTTGAGTTTTAAATGTCGCTTAAGCCGGTGTTATAGGGGACAATGTGTTGAATACTCCATAATCTCTCATGAACATGCGCAATAAATCTGAGTATGCAATTATAAACTATCTCTTTCTGTTCTAATAACTTTCGACGGATCTACCTTTTCAATCATTTTTAATTTATGTAAAGTTATAAGGTGTATAATCGTTTAGCACAAAACACTGCCGACAAGAAAACCTTAAAAAGGGCGCAAGAAATCAAGGCAAGTGGCCATCATTAATTGTTCTGTAATATTTTAGATTTAAACAAAAGTGTTGCATATTGGGCATTCCACGTGGTTCAAACCAATGCATTTCAAATCAGCTTTACAGCTTGATTAATAAATGCCGTTTGTATAAGTCAAATGCCCGCTGTGCCTAAAATCATACTTGAAGACTCCTTTCACAAGTGACAACATATAACCAAGTTATTGAATTTTAAAACTAACCAAGACGGTATTGTTATATTTCCTAAATTCTACCGTTCATTTTAACCTAAATACAAAACTAATTATTGACTCGGATTGAGATAAAGGTCGTAGACAGGACAAGACATTTTGAAGTATGGTAAAATATTCAAATTCAATTATTCCAAAGCGTTGGATTTCTTTTGTTTTGAACTATTGTCCTAATGAAATTCTTATCTAATTAGCACAGACATATCTGGTTTAATTAGCTACATAGAATTGCTTGTATTTCTATGAAATTACAAGAATACAAATAATCTAATTATAACAGTACAGGGCTACAATAATTATGTTATTTTATCGTTTCAGAAAATAAATCGGCTTTTATTTTATTGAACTATATACAAAGTTGAAGAACAAAATTTATACATTAACAATTTTAGGTCAATTGTTGCATTCAAGTTAAAGTATATAAAGCTCTATCTGATGAAATATTTTATTTAAATAATAAATTAAAAAGAATATGATGTTTTATGATCATACCGATATTTCTTGAATGATTTGTAACAAAATTTCTGTTATTTAATATATCTGAACATAGTACGTTAACAAAATATCCCGGAATTATTTTAGCAAGTTGATTTCACGCATGTCCCACTCGCTTTCAATGAAATATGCTGACAAATTTCTTTCATTCTAGGTTTTCTGAAATCATTTTAATCACAATATAAACAATAATTTTCAATGCACATGCAGTATAGCTTTATACATTTTTAAGTACCAGATGCATTTAGATTGAAGAACTATCTTTTAACGATAAGACATTCGTGCATAAAATAGGGCGAAGTGTGCACCTCTCATGAAAATCATGAAACTTAGCACAGTTTTTTGGTTGATATAAGACTTTTCATTAAATTTTAAGTTTTATATAAAGAGAGAGGAACAGAGAATATGTATTCAAAGAGTTAGTAATAGGTTTTAGAAAAAAGGCAAAAGAAGTGGTATAAATAATGAATGAAGGATACAAAAATTTGAAAATATAAGAAACGAAAGGTAACATTGTGAATAAGTTGTAAATGATATGATATTATCTTGCATAGATAAAGATTAAAACAATTCTATTTTTGGAAGCGTCCGGTCGATTTCTACTAACTACAACATCATCTTTAATGTTTTCTATGCATGTGCATATTTCTATACCAAATGGTTCAATATTGTTTCCAAAACATTCTTAAAATTATTTATACTAATAATATTGCAAAAATGAATAAAAACATTGACTTTTTGATCTTGATGTCTGGTTAGAAGAAAACGT
>NW_026864678.1:0-86117 GCF_026571515.1 Ruditapes philippinarum | reverse complement strand
TTCCATGATCCATTTGATTTTGAACCTGGGTTTGGGTAAAGGGCTACCCGGGAAATTTTTGGCAAACGCAACTGAACGCTTTCATTTTCAAAACCCACAAGAATCAGCTGAAAAGCAATTGAGAACCTGGTGAATATATGAAGTTTTTGGCAAACAGGTTATATGCTTGAGCTGAGAAAGTTGTTAGCATTTATTAGCGTGGTTTGTTTTAAAACAAGTCTATTAGGACAAGTAAACTATTTCGGGGGGCTCAAAATTAACATAAGTGATCCCAACACTATCCATGAAGCCAACTAATCGGTCTGTAAATACCAACAGGACTATTTGCCCATATTTTTGGGGGGTAAATGCAGAAAATGTAATGTGGTTAGGGAGTTACTTAGTGGTGGAGTAGAGGTGGTAAGAACTGATGGTCATGCCAGTCTTCTGATAACTCTCCTACAACTTTTATATGGGAAACCGCTCTCAGATTAAATAATGTTGCCGTTGATGCTGAGTGTCTTGGGGACTTAGGTTTAGTGATAGTGGTGGTTATGGTAGCTATAGGAAGGGCTATGCCCCAGTAAGTAATGGTGGGGGAAGAGTAGTTTTAGAGTGGGTCAGCCTCTGACCATTTAGTAATGCAGAAAGTAAGGATAACTGCAAGAAAAGCGGTGCCTAAATTATATAAGTAGTGGATCATTACCTTAAGAAACAAATTGATAAAGTCACAATTATTTCGTATTCTTTTACAACAATTACAATGGTTTACTTTAACTTTTTCCAAGGGATTGGCCAATTAACATTATTTTTACATGGGCAATTATGATACGGTACATTTTCCTAACTCCACTAAACGTAGACTCTATGTTAAGGCATATTCTTATTGAAGTATAAAGAATTACAAAACTATATTTAGATGTCGAGGAAGCTGTATCATAATACATTTAAATTAGGGAGTTCACACTTTTGCCAGATTTTCCGAGACCATGTTTGACACAAGAAAATATACCGATATGGACGCCGCTATGTTATCTAAAAATTTGTTACGGTAATCAAAAAAGTAAGAAACAAGAAGTTGCAAAAAAGTTTTTTAAAAAACAATAAAATTATGAAGATGTCAATTTTTCTCATTATTGGATGAAAATGTAAACACATTTGATAACGTAAAACAAGATTGCAGAAATTGATCAACTCCAACCGCCAATTAATCTCGCACAAGGGATTGTGGATCATGAAATGTTTTCACTTTTAGCTCTAATAGAATTTATTCTGACAATGTTAATGATCATAAACACTTCTTAAAAATAAATATTTGAATATCTTTGGATGATTTCCGAATGCAAAGTACAACATCTTCTTAGTATAAATAACAATAAAAATTTTAGTTCAGTCTTTCTTACTTATAAATTTGATATGGTACCTCATGTGCAACTGAAAGAAGAACAGGATGTCAGGCAGTCAAGTAAAAGTAGGAGGGTTCATATATCACAACAGATTTAAACATAAACTGATATTTAATTCCACATTCTAAGAACTCAAACTTTCACGACAGCTGTGTATATACGGATGCATGCACAGCCATTAAATAGACAAAAAAACATAGACGATGCTTTGTCAACCTGTTTTGAAGAGAACGTTTGAAGAAAGAAACCCTTAACGTGAGCATTCGCAGAGTGAACACCAGATATAATATTTTCACGTGAAAATATAAAAGATGGTGTTCACATCATATTTCGATCTTTCATGCAAAACAAAAAAATATTGTGGTTTGAAAATTAGCATCTTTCATACCACTCAACGAAAATTAATCATGTAGTAATATGAAAAAACTTAAAAATGAAATATTAAAAATATTGATGAAATAAAATGTGTAGGTTTTACAGTAAATAATTATTTTCACTACAGTGAAACATATTTTCCGTATCTTCACTGCCGAACTACTTTCTTCTAAATTCAGCCAATTCACAAAATTTAAGGGAAAGTCTTTTGAATTGTAATGTTAAAAATATAAAAATATTATTATTTAATAACAGAAAAAGTTTTATCTATCAATACGGCATTTGTTTAATTTTCATTCAGTGGTAAAAAAAATATCACACTCGTGGCTACCGCCACTCACGAAATATTTATCTTCATACCACTCTGAAAGAAAATAAACCTTGTTTTGCTAGAAAAAAACTTAAATAACACTCCTCCGACGTGTTCTTGTGACGAACGTTCGTATTGTATTTCGTTATATTTTGTTTAGAAAGTCCTTTTTTGCGTTAATTAATACATTTTATCTGTTAAAGCTAAAAACACCTTATACAGTTTCAAAGTGTTTATTGCAACTAGAGGAGGTGAGGTATTGTTTAATCACGCACCTATCCAGGAAAAAACTCAACCATGCCGAATAAGTTAGTACATGTGAACGGGTGTACCATGCTAGTGTCTGATAAATTATAAAATTTATAAGGTGATGCTAAGAAAATAAAAGAAAGGCGATGCTCTCTTTATGTTGTTCTTTTTCGTGCCGAGCCTGATAAATTTTATAATATCAGATAGTTGTTTGGTATTCTATAAATTATGTTGTTTTCAATTTTAGTATGCGTTTCTTTCTTTAAATTTCAAATGAAACAAAAACTGTCAAGAACCTCTCTATATCGCGCGCAGTTATATGTCAAGGGTCATTTCTATATGAAATAGCCCCAAATGTTTTAAGTCAAGCGATTTCGATAAGCCTTCATGAGGTGTTCTGATAAAGCTGAGGGTGATTGATAAAGCTAAATTTACCAGGCATGCATCAACAGAATTCAATGCAATGACATGATAAAATTTGTGAAGGGGTTACACTAATTGAATAAGTTTTATAAAAGGTAAAGAATCTAAATTAAATGTATTTTGGGATTAAGGAAAAGAATAATCTACATAAACCAATAAAGACAAAATATCCTTGGAATAAGAATAAAATACTGTGTAGGGTTAGCTAGCTATGCTTCGAACCGTTCGTTGTTGTTATTACTTTTTTTTTAATATACCTGTTCTAAAATGTTCAAGGCTATTTTTTCGACAATCATTCCCAGAGTGATTCCTGACATCGTTAATAACCAAACCGTTGTCGTTAATGGTTACTGATTTGCAAGTTTTTCGCAGTGTTTCGATCTAGCCTACGAAACAACACTTAAACATGTAAAATGCTGGTATTTGTTGGATTGAAAACGGCAAGGATATAATTAGAAGGATATTCAGCTTTTATGTTTTGTTTGAAAAACAAGTCTGTGTTTTTTCATTCTAAGTATTTCAGTATTTTTATATTTGAAAAGTGCATCACATCACTACACAGCGTGCGAGAGCTATTTATAACGGTTTCCGAAAAACGAATCGTCTGCATTTTAGGTATCGAGGAGTTTCTTTATTGTTTCTGTATTTTAACGACAGCAAATTTCATTTATCGTCTGAATTTTTTTTAATTTATCTAAAAATAACATGTAATAAAATAAATACAGTCATAAATCATTATATAAAGAGATCACTCACTGATTTTGTTTACATCTGAAGTCACATAGTATAACCATTTTCAATCCGTAAGAACTCCTAAATGATAATCAATGGTTGGCGATAATCAATGAATCGGAAATGTAACGTTTTGCTTATTTTATCATTCGGAACTTCAAACACGTGTATGGATTTATTTAACTAAAATATCCAAACAGGAATACGTGTCTGAGAATCCTATAATATCCTGCACATATCATAAATAACGGAAATGAAAAATGGAGTTACGTAAAAGCCTGGAAATGTGACATTGTCTTCTATATATCTAAGTATGAATGTGTGAATATCTAGATTGTTGATCACATATCTTTACAATAAACCCTTTTGGAAAATATAAAAATATTCCCACCCATCCACTTCCAAGAAAACTCTATATTGCATTTCTATGATGTTATTGTTTACCACACATATTTTTTAAATACTTATCATCTTACAGTTCAACTTACATTATTGTTTTCTTATTATATGAATATCAGACATTATCTAGATAAACTATTTTACAATATAGTGTTTGGACCTATGGAGCATGGAAAACAAGAAGTATCCTTAGAAATATACTCGTTCGAAGTAAAACTGCTTTCACTTTGCAAAGCTTATTTCGGAGCATTTAATACATTGCACATGAAGAAATGTTGGTCCGGCACATTTTTATTATTGACAGTAATTACTTGTGGTGCAAATTCTCATTTTCATTTTATTGAAGCCGCCATCACGAACCAAACATAATTTGATTCGTACTCACCATTTTCACTTCAATTTATTTTTCCCTTATGTTTTCGTTTATAGAGACGATGAATGACATTTTAGACTAAAACATAAGAAATTTATCCTTTGGTATAAGACATCATGCAAATACCGAAGATACTTTAAATCGAAAAGATACCAAGTAAGTATCATTCTTTTTAAATTCATTTGTAAAATTACTACAGTTGTCAAAGCATTTAATGGTTAGATCTAATAAACACTAGATATGTTATAAATGAACTGGTTTTTTTTTTTTTTGGTAGTTTTACATTTTACAGGCTTATTCATTATAAATTAAAATGTGCTTCATAAAAATATAAAGATATATGTATGAGAATCATGACTTTTAAATCAATTAAAACACATCAATAGTGAAATGATATCTCTTAACACTTAACATCATGTAATCAGAATACCAGAAGAGTTAGTAGATTTCAATTTTGTGTCTTTCGAAAAGAAAACAAATAAAAACTCTGTATTGCATTTCTATGATGTTATTGTTTGTGTATTTTTGTTTACAGACGATGAATGACATTTTAGACTAAAACATAAGAAATTTATCCTTGGGTATAGGACATCATGTAATACTGAAAGATTCTTTAAATCGAAAAAATACCAAGTAACTATCATTGACATAGCATTTAATGGTTATATCTAATAAACACTATATTATAAATGAAACTTTCATGTTTTGGTATTTTTACCTTTTACAGACTTATTCATTTCAAAATACTATGTGCTTTAATTAATATGCAAAGATATATGTATGAGAATCATGACTTTTAAATCAATTAAAACACATCAATAGTGATATAATATCACTTAACACTTAACAGTAAACATAATGTATTCAGAATACCAGAAGAGTTAGTAGTTTTCAATTTTGCGTCTTTCGAAATGTTCATGCACATGCGTTTCAAGGATTGTCGTCTCGTTATTTCTGACAAAACTTTTCAAATATAATTTATATCACAAATAATTCTTATGCTATATAACCTGTTCATTACATATGTTATGAAACTTTAAAAGCAGCGTTAGCTGTTGTTAAATTTTTAATTGGGGAAAACACGGTTCAAAAGTCTCTATTTTGAAAAAATCCTGAGAAATTTAACTAGAACCTTTGTTTCCAAAACTTTTTTAGTTTATTTAGAAATTAAGACGTGCATACGTTTTAGAAAGATTTATTTACTAATTAAGAATGGCCAGTGAGATTGCCTGATTTCAGTTTGTAATTTGAAATGACCGTTATTGAGTTCTTCCCTGTATTTTTTACAGGAAGTTTAATTGTTCTCAGACGAATTTTCGTCCATTGAGATATTTGCTGTCATGGAAAAAAATGCCTTGTAATGACTTTCTTTATTTAAGTGAAAGCCAAAAAAATCTCATTATACGCAATAAAATGTTATGATTACAGCAAAAACACACCTGCCAGTAAGTAAGAACTTTATTATAACTAATTTGTATCTTGTAATGTTAATAAAGGTAAGGTAATTGGCCGGATGCGGAATACTATAATTATAAAAAAAGAGCTAAGACAGTCGATACGACCTCTTACTATTTACTGTAAGCTTACATAATTCGATCTGCTAAATATGGTTGCTGATTTGCGCCATATCGTGTTTTCTCTTCTTTGCCTTCAAAATTCGAATATACGACAAGTTTTATGTGTCGTATTTTGGCCCCTCTTCTGTCGTATTTTCGATTTCTTTGCCTCGAAAATCCCAAAAAGGCGAAAACACGAAGAGGCGAAGAAGCGAAAATACGACATGGCGTAAATCAGCCACCATAGCTTAATGAGAGTAATAAAACACAGTTATATCTATGATATGCCTTTTAAATGTCTTTTCTTATTATAAAATTAATAAGATATAATCATATATAATCCTTAATAAACATAACAGGACAGAAAACCAAATTAAACGGAAGCGGTGCATGAAATGTCGAATGACACCTTTAAAATAAAAAATTAAAGAACGAACGATTTTTTTAAGTTCTGACTTCCCTGCTCACTGGTTTGCCTTCTTCCATATTGATATTATATTCATTCTTTATTGTATTGTGTGCATTCTTCATTATATTGTGTGCATTCTTCATTATATTGTGTGCATACTTTATTATTTTATATGCATACTTTATTATAATCATTATGTAGTTAACAACAGTAAAACCTGCGTGTATCTTTTTCTGCGTTATTATACAACTTTGATTTAAAAAAACAAATTATCATTGTCTTTTAATGAATGTACACATAAAACTTAAGCACATATTCTCGTGCGCAGATGGTGTTTGATTGTTATATAAATTTAACCTGAAGTTTTTCTCCACAAAGCAATGATTAATTGAGAATCAGTTGGCTGAAATTATATTTTGTCTAGAGATATCGTTCCATTGTTTCAAATTCTTTGGTACATTTTATTCATTTAATCGGCGTATCACATTCGCATCTATATAATTTCACCGGCTGCGCCACTCTTGACAGATTTAGTTACATTAAACTGACAAGCTATAACCTATAAACAATGCGGTTAATTATATAACAGAAAGTTATAAATTACTTTTTATAAGAAATATCGTCAATTTCATGTATAGTCAAGTATAGTTTAAGGGACCATTTTAACATTTTTACTGATTTTGCATAAGTTACATGTTAGAGAAGAGGAAACTTGTTTGTTAAATTTTTCAGAGCCTCATTTACGTTAACAAGTTTGTTAATAGCGTGTGTGTGTGTGTGACTTATTGTTAAAGACAACTTCTTGGAAACGACTTTTCATGCTTCCTATAAGATTTTTGACAGTCCTAGCGGGGATGGCGGCCCATTCTTTCACCAACATGGTCTCAAGCACATGGGGGATAATATTCGAGTTGATATTCGTACCTGCAAGCCATTCCACATGTGCTCAGTTTGATTATGTTCGGTTGATTGAGCTGCACTCTTGCAGTTAACTTTGAACCTTTTAATATTTAACGGTCATTTTTATACAAATTTTACTTAAATTCAGTCAAAATTAGTTTAACTTAAAACAATAGTGAAGAATATATTTTTGCACATATGTTTTAAGACAATTCAATTCGTTTCAGTGAATTCCACTTGGAAAAATACAAGGAACGGTTCAACATTTTTGTCCTCGTACTCCGGTCTATACCGGAATCTATAATGTGTTTCTAACACTCTGGCAGTTGCTATTATCTTACAGTTTTGCACTTATATAATCTAATTTATTCAGTGAATAGCTAAGCTTCTCAAATTATTGTTATCGTGTTATCGTTTTCAACTGTAGCGATGGCACTTGTGACAGATATGTTAAAACAATCTATTGTCGCTAATTTGAGCTAGCGTCATATAGACACGTATCTTTTACAAACACCCAAAAAAGAATAATGTTATAAATTTGATACTATCAAATATATAACACATTTAGAAATATAGTGGAATTACTGTTAGGACCAACACACACCAATGAGTGCTCCGATAATGTCAGCTTGTGCTTCAGCATATGAACAGATCATTTTGCTTTAGCATTTGACATAACTAGGTTGTTGAAAACACCATATCATATCACAAGACAACTTCTTACTAATGACACCAAAACTTAGCGAATAAAGTTGTATTTTACATGTATAATAATAATTATAATAATATAATAATAAATTGTGAATTATTTATTTATTTATTTATTTATTTATTTATCTATTTATTTATTGTTTTTTACACGATTATCCCACCAGAGAGTATACTTCCTACCCATATAACACATACAAATATACGTGTCACTGGGTAAATGAAATGTATATTTATACTTATGGTTTAAAAGCCATTCAATTACAAACTTGAATTATATGGATAGGAATCATCTATAAATAAAAGTAATGGATACAGTACGAGTTTCTCGTCGAAAGTGTCTTCTTACAGACATAAACAGGATAAACAACAAATTGTCCGAGGCGACGCCGAGGATAAATTGTTGTTTGTCCTAGCGAACTGTCTTCTTTACGTCTGTAAGAAGACACTTTCGAAGAAAATACGAGTAACTGTATCCGACTTATACGACGTTTAAGTGTAAAGAACAGATAAATTAATAAACACATTTAATTATAAATAAATCTAACTGAAATTAAATGTATGTTCACGTTGAAAATATAAAACTATAGAAAATATTTGCATGGCCTTTAAGCTTAGGGCAGTGAAAGGTGTAGGTAAAATTGTATTCGCACGGAATTTTCGTGCACTTATTTCAATCGGACATAATTCACTTTTATTCATGATAAACAATGTTTAAATGCCTGCCTTCATGAGTGAGATTAATTAAGTCATTCAACATTGAAACCGTCTCTGAACATGTTTTGCGTCAATGTTAAATGGATAACGTTTTGGACCCCAAATTTGGTAAATTTCCTTATTTACAAGCTTAGCTTAACGCAATGTTCAGCTGTATATGGCCGATGATTTTTTGTGGGTGGGAGGCTGGGACAGTAAATATCATGTTAATGTTTTTTTATATAGAATGTCAGACGATATACAAAAGATAGAGTCTTAGCATCATCCAACGAACAGCTGTTAGTTTCGCCAATGTTAAAATCAACTGTAACTATGCTCCTTGAAATGGCCATCCAATTTATTTGATTCATTTCTCGATGAACTGAATGTACTCATGTATAAAAGGATATTAACGCCAAAATTACATCTTGCTTTCTTACGTTACATCGTGCTTTCTAACTTGTACATCTTGCATTCTGGCTTTTACATCTTGCATTCTGACTTGTTCCTTTTTGCATTCTGACTTGTACATCTTGAATTCTGACTTAGACCCAAATAGTTAAGTTATTGAATTAGTATACCAGATCAACAAATGAATAATAATTGATCGTTAAATAACGATATCAACATACAATTAAGCAAGACGCACACAGCAGAAAGCATAATGTGCATGTAAGAAAGCAACATGTAAAGTCAGAATGCAAGATGTACAAGTCAGAATGCAAAAGGAACAAGTCAGAATGCAAGATGTAAAAGTCAGAATGCAAGATGTACAAGTTAGAAAGCACGATGTAACGTAAGAAAGCAAGATGTTATTTTGGCGTTAATATTCTTCCATACTCATGGGTTGCGCTATCAAGTTTGCAACAACTTTCGTCGGTTTCTATGGTATCCTGCTTAAGGCAGTTAAAATATCGCCTGTTACCATTTAAGATTGACTAAATTTCTTGTTTACGCTCGACATTCGCAAAATAGTGAGAGCTATTGTAATTGTGAATTTTGGCAGAACTATGGCCCCTTTGAACTTAGAAAATTCTACATGTTTTACTATCAAGCACTGAGAATAGTCGAGCGCACTGGCTGTTGTTAATAGATAAGTAGCAAGATTTAACATTCTTTTTCGAAGAACATTCACTTTAGACACTGGTACTGTAAATAAGTTACAGTTCTCAAAAGAAACATTCGAAAACTAAGGTTATTTATCACGAAGATTTTTACCTTTGATTCGCACGAGGATTAAAGTATGAGAAAGTATAAGCATATTAAGACAAATTCAACGTTGAATGGCGTTGAATGTCCCGAAAAGTTTTTAGCGAGAATGTTACATCTTGCTACTTTATCTATAAAAATACAGAAATGCGGTAAAAGAAAGACTTTAGAAAAAATATAGCATGCCAATAGAGGTCCTTTAACTGGTACAAGCAGGACACTTTATTTTTTAACTGTATTAACTCCATGTGGAAAGTAACGGTTATTTAAAAGTGTAGTAGCTTCTTACAGACGTAAGAAGACACTTTTTGAAAAGCTCTGCTGGGGGTATAGTCGTATAATCCATGAAGCACTCCAAGAGTTATGTCATAACAAGAAACGAAATGTCAAAATGTGGCATTAGAAATATGTCGCTACCTTAGAAATGAACGGAGATACCGTCCGCAGTTTATTCTCAGAATGGCATTCCTTTAAACGAAGGTCATGTAACTCTTACGTGGAAAGACGTGTATGAGAGATGCTAATGAGTCTACTGTACCCTTACGTGATGAGACCCTTATCGAGGAAGACTCTAGTAATCCAATCAAGGGCGATCCGATCAAGGGCGATAACAACCATAAATAACTACGAATAGACCCGAACAAACGCAATGAACTGCAAAATCGTATACGATATGAAAAACACACATCTTAAGGTTATCTTTTTATAGCATATGTCCAACTTCAAGGCTTCAGACGGCATATTTCACCGCTAACTTATGACAACCGCAAGGGCAATTCTGCTGATAAGTGTTCAGGGGATATATTTCTGTAATCAGCGCAAAAATATTCAATGATCCTCTAAAACGTTGTTATGTGAACATCTTGTTAATACTAATCTTCCTTAAAAACGCAAGTCAATAGTCAAAAACAAGTTGATGTTTTTCAAAACCTGTATGTGTCCAAAACTGTATAGAATTAAAGATCGATTTCCAATCGTATTCATTTTGATAATTTTATGAGTGTGGTAAAAAAAGCAAAAAAAAACTAAACAGGCTAGAATACTAGTAGGTGTATACTGATTTTTTTAAAAAGATGATATAACTTTTAATTGAGTGTTGAACTGAGACAAAACTTGATAAAACAATATGCATTGTAATTGTTGTACCATATTATGCATTCTTCTCCAAACTTGGGACTGGAAATTACAACGGGTATCTGGCGTATTAGGTTTTGTACATGGCTCTATGATAAAGATAATGAGTTACGTTTTTTGAATAGACTGTAAAATGCCAAATATTATCATAGGTTCAAAGTGCTTTATGAAAATATTAGTTTTTCGTAATTTCTTTTTGAAATATCAGTAATATGTAATATGCGAGAAAAAAATCAAACACCGGTTGTCGTCAAAGACAATAATAACTAGCTCTCGGGGAAACTCGGCGTCTGTACCGGCAGCCGGTGTAAGATTCTCATCGTCTTGCAGTCATAAATATTTCACGGTGGTTAACAACAACGGCTTCTAAACAGACAATTGTGCTTCCCTTGTATCTATACGAGTAAGCACCGGTTTCTACCGAAGTATAACAAACTAAAAGCAGATGAAATTGATGGATTCGTGTTCAATATTCGCATTTGTTCCGTTGAAATCGACAAAAAGCTATGAAGAGTAGAATGCATGTGTGATTCCTCAGTGAATAAAATCTGAAAATTCAACTTGTTTTATGACAAAATAATGGTAATGATTAAATGTCAGTTTGTCGTGACTACAAAACAACCTAATCATACGTCTGTCACGTTTCATAACAAGAGCACATGTTTTATTCAAATTCCGTAAAAAAAAGAGCGAAAGGAATAAGGACAATGCATTTTGTTTATACTGAGAATCAATGGCACAGGCTAGGATACCAACCGGCATCGGCTTCTTAAAGAATAAACTCGTTTATTTTGAATACTTATGTGTGTTTCGGTCGGTAATAAATAGAAAAGAAGACAAGGAAGGTCTAATGGTTACATTATGCTACAAACATAATCTTTAGTTTTTTATAAAGAAGAAAAGTTTTTTGGTGTTTTTGAAAAGTAGACGAGCCATCGACTTCTGCTTCGCCAGTAACTGTATGACGACTGAAAAACCCACACCAGCCAAGGTCTATATTAAATCAATATCACACCCCATATAGCCTCGTTTTCATTTTGAGAGTGCACAATCCATATTACATCCTTTTTGTTATTGAAGTAACAAAGTCCTGTCAAATTGTCAAAACAATATAGTGTGAAATAAAGAGGTTATCAAATATTGTCGGGAACAATACCAATTCCATTGGACTCGTGCACAGCTGCGAAATCTTTATCAGACGCGGCTGGCGTCTCTTCCAATACACATGTAGTTTAAACAGCTGTGAACTCTTCCATTAGAATGAAGTATTGTTCTCAACAATGTATAATAACCTTATACTTTTTAGTATAAATAAACAATTGCAAAAAGATTGGTAATAATAGCACAATATAATAAAACTATCACCCATTGAAAATAAAAACGTACAGGTATATTTTTTTCTGAAATGTACATATTTTTTGAATAAGTAAAAACCAACATGTATTTCTTTCACAATACATAAATCGATTGAAAATTTTTTCTGTTGTCCTTGACTTGACAGTGAAACAAGCATAAGGTTATACGATTTAACTCTGACACATTTTCAATAGAAAAGTCTCCAATAATATGATATATATTAGTGTAGTTTACTTAGGTTACTTATCCATTACATGTATAATAAAAATACACATTCAATAAAACTTAAAATACATGTAAATGGTCATTCTTATCAAGAATTATAGGAGACTATAATTATGTATGTTGTTACAACCATATTACAAGTTTCCATATATACAATCCACAATATAACGATACAAGTATTATTTGTATTATAGCTTGGATACCTTTCTATTGAAATTGTGTTAAAACGTAAACCCATAAATGCACAATGTGTTAACTGGATTGCAAGTATTAGTCACCCCACACTGTCTGTCAGGGATAAAAATAGAGCATGCTCTTTTATTCGATCATATTTTCTTGGTTTTACTTATTGTGACAATAAGGAACGGAAGAAATGGTCTGTTCTGTTCTGTTGATAACGATAGAAAAGTCATATTCCGATGGTCGTACATTGGTTACTTTTTTCTTGGGTTTTATATTGTGTCGACAGGGAACTTGTTTTTATTTTACCTATGATTCAAAAGAGGAAGAGGAAGAGCGTCGAAACACGAGGCTATCTGATTTGTACAAGGGGGCGTGGCAACATTTCCTCTTTAGACCCATTTTGACTAATGCCCTTTATCTAAATTCTTAGAATATGTAATATGATAGTTATGTTTATAATTTATCAATAAATTTCATTTCTCCAATGTAATATCCAAAAATGACAAAACAAAATGGTCGAAACTTAGTGTATAAAAATAAATATCCTGTAAATTCCATATTAGAACTGTTCTTTACATTTTAATCTGTAACACAAGAACCATACTTTACATTTTATTTCAGAATGGCCAATGAGATTCCAAGATTTGAGTTTGTAATTTTAAAATGATCAATGAAACTTCTTCTTACATTCAGTTCTTCCCTGTACATTTAAGATGAAGTCAGACTGATTTTAGACGGCATTCGGGGAAAAAATAAAAAAGATTAGCGGTGCTTTAAGTTGAATGAAAGGACATTCTTAGTAGATAAATACCAAAATTACTTATTGCCTTGATAATTTACGTTTTTAACTACAAATCACAAATATTTACAAGTTGGACAAAAACATACACGTACACTTCCTTTAGATGAGTTAGCACCTTGATGATTTCCGGTACTGTATCGCGCGACCTATTGTAGTGCAGACATCCAACGAATCAAACATGTGCAATTTGCTATCGGAATCATCACTTCCGAGAATAATTACCATTCAACCAACGTGACTAATGCGCATGATAGAATTCAATTAAAATGAATCTTTATCACTTTTTGTTAAAAATAGTTCTGTTATAAACAAAATAATAATTCAGATGATTACATCTTTCAAATACTCCATCTATTCAATTACATAAAAATTACGTCGACAAGGTACGCATGTCGTTTGTTTAATGTTTTTTACGAAATTTCACATTTCCTGGAAAACTTTGTTATTGATGTTTACACTCCTTTTTTGCTTGGAAGGGACATTTTGCAAATCACTGCGGTTGAAATGTAATACAATTCGTTCCAAAAGAAATTCTTATAATTATTAATTTTCCACGTGATATTGATCAACTTTTACATCGATCGATACAAGGGTATGACTATAACTAGTAGTTGATAGAAATGAATGAAATGTGATCGAAAAAGTTAAAACACTGTTATCTCAGCACGTATTACTTTGAGGATTTTAGATACTGATATAAGTAAACAGTTACTTGAATGAAATTCTCAATGGAAAATCACTTGCAGTCAATTATGTGAAAAATAACAATAAAAAATATGAATTTGTGATAAAGTTCATAACCTTCCTATAGCTAGTATAAATGTTATATGCGTCTTTACCAAAACGGCATTGTAAGGAATAAAATACATTATATACAACTAAGATACACATAACAATCACCATGGAAAATCGTACTTTTGTGGATATATCAACTGAGGATGGAGTCTTAGAATGGGCATTATACATTTTTATATGTTTCATGACTCTCGTGACCGTCTTTGGAATACTGGGGAATTCGATTGTTATCGTAGTTCTCTTTAAGTTTCGAGATAAAACAAGCACTGACATTTTTGTTCTAACAATGAGTGTTTTTGATCTTTTGTCTTCAACAATGAACTCCAACATGTTTATTGTTTCGATACATAAAAACCGATTTGGATAACAATGGCAAGTATTGAGCTTTGTCGTGTACACATGTTCACAATTTACACAACAGTTATATCAACAAACAATGCTTTTGGCGGCAAACGGCTTCGATCGTTACAGAAAGACCAAAAGCACGCCCACTGTGGACAACACTTTCCAACAATCAGAAAGAACTAAAATACTTTGTTTTGGAATAATCAGTTTTAGTCTTATTTATGGTGCAGTTTTATATGTTTACAATCACACTAGATTCTTCATCTCTGAAATGTGTTTTACGATTATTGAATACAAGACAGCGGCACGCACATGTAGCAGTGTTTTGTCTCTTGTGTTTATTTCAATGTTTGGCGTTGTTATCGTCTGTTATTCAAAAATCGCAATCCTTTTGCGACGCCATCATCGCCAAATTTTTCCGACCCAACCAAAATACAATCAACGTTAATACTGCTCAAAACGAAAATTTTGGAACCGACGACGAAGAATTCAGCCCGAATGTCATGAAATGAATACAAAATTGGCACACACTTAAATATCTCATCAAATATACCAAACAGTTCCAGTAAAAGTAATAAACAGAATGAAATGGTCGTTAAAGAACAGAAATTATTTTTTCAGAAAAGGACAAATTTCAGAAACGGAAATCAAAATTTAGTAACAGTGTCTCAGAAAATTCAAAGCGATGAGCAGGAGTCAAAACAATTACATTCAGAAAATAACAGTCAACGTCAAGTCTCAATCCGGGAAGGAACCAAAGTAATACAACCGAGAATAATCGCACGCAAATCCATCTATTTTGAGAGAGTAAGGAAGAAAATTAATGCGACAACTCTGATGATGTTCCTTATAACAGTGATTTATGTAACCACTTGGATTATCTCTTGGTCATCGAAAATTTATAAAACAGCAACAAATATAAGTTCACTGAAAACCGACTTTCTGATGGAAAGATTATATTTGATCAATTGTATGACGAATCCAATATTTTTCATATTCATGAGCTCAAAATTTAAGCTAAAGGCAAAGGAATTGTTTTGCAAGTAAATCAAAAGGCGTATGCTACAGATATCGTTGATTTTTTTTCTTTGGACAGCCAATTCATAATCAAGGACAATAATGTTTTTTTCTCTGCTTTTCATGTACAGATGATGCAAAATTTAACCGATAAGTTAGAAATAATTTGTTATTTTTTGTGATGGACAAACTCTAAGGCCAGAATTGTAGAGCATACGATAAAATGATTATGCCATACAAATTAGGTCAGTTTATAAAAACAACTTTCATTTTCTGATAAATTTTGAACAGTTTGATAATTCTTTGAATGAAAAGTAAATATTTGAAAGTTAAAACACTTATTTCCAGTGGGAGTGACTCAAAAATATTTTTGTTTGCCTCGGAGATCAATTTTGTAACGTATAATTAATATAAAAAAAATAATCTTATTTTATTTACTTCTGACAAATACAGAACATAAACTAAGGGCTTGATTTATTCAGTTTCATAATTGCTTGTGAATTTCCCATGTAACTGCCTTCTTTTTGTTGATCAAAACAGTGTCTGTGGCATGTTCAGCTTTTGTTAGTGGCATATGAACTTGAATGGAACTGACATTTAACTACATTTTGTAACATTTTTTGTTTGTAATAAACGCTTATTGTGGTGTTGTACTTTGTACTTTAACATTTATCTATCTGAAATATCACTGTAGTTTAAGATAAAATTGTTGATTTTGTTAAATCTACGATGGTAGTCATTATAGTCTCCTGTTGTAGATGACATTTCCTTCTGACACTTCTCTGTATATATCAGCCTTCTTCAGCTATACAATTATTACAGGGAACCGACACAGTTCAACGCACTAGCTATTAAGGTAACCGGAGGACTTCTTGATCCTACTCAGTTCCCTATTTTCTTGTATGCGAGTAGGCGATACATACTTTGGCATCTCTACACTACACGATGTAAAGAAATTATTTTTGTAGCTGAATAGTTTAAGCTAATTTTGATTCCTTTAATCAAGCTGAAAGAACTTTGCTGCTTCAAATTTGCTGTACAATATCGAAGCAAAGTTATGCAAAAAAATGAGAAAAACTTATTTTATTCTTTTGAGAGGATAACTGAAAATTATGTTTGATAATATCACAGTGAAATTTATCAAAATATAATTTCACACTTTTCAATGAAGAGACTACTTTTTAAAAAAATTTCCATGTGGTACCCCAATTATATTTTAGCTTGCTATTCAGACAGTGTAAGGCCTGTTAACTTACTTTAATCCATTCAATTTAACATTTACGAAATATCGTTTCCATTTTTATTTCATTTTAACAGTCTGAAAAAAAAACACACACTTTCTTCCACATGCAAAACTGTTTTTGATGACATATGGGCATATTTAAGTATCCTACGAGCAATAACTGTATTGCAGTGTTTTTTCTCTATTTCGTTACTTATACGCATTATAATATTAAATGTAATCAAGCAATAATCTTTCTTCCCTCTATATAATTTGATAACATTAACTGCTGTGAAATCAGTTCTAGCATACATCATTACTTATCCTGTCAAAAGTTTCAATCTGAACATAGGTACTTAGACCAAGTAAAATGACGTTTCTGCTGGAGAATAAATGTAAAACAACACTTTTAGAATATGTTAAACGGAAACGTACGGATTATTAAATTTAAAAGAATGAAAACACGTGAACTTTATTAGAAATTTGGCCATTTTCTAAACTTTAACCGACATTTGGGTATAAACTGTATCAAAATCGGATCAAAGTTGCTTGGTCTATACTGTAACACTGCGAAATTCACCTCGCTATATACTGTAGCATTGTTTATTTTTTCAAACGCATTTGACGAACTGAAAATAGGTTCAACTCGTCATTTGCTATAATAAACGTTTCTAAGCACAAAGGACTAATGTTTTGTAAGTTTTTATTTTGTAGGCATGATTAAATAATGTCAGAATCGGAGAAAAATGCGTTGGTCTCTCGATTCCAGTTTTCAAATTGTCAAATCTGTACATTTATGAGCCAATATACATATGAAACTGGGAAAATATATGACTAGATGCCGAATCCATTTCCTTACAAGCGAAACACAAAAACATCTAAACTTCTTGTAGTATAGACCAGAATAATAATCATCTGTATGTCTGACTAACTAAAATAATCCTCCATCTTGAAAATACTGTACTGTAACCGGAAAGCGCGATACTGTAACACGTTCCCTATGGTGGTGTAAAGAAATGACAGTCACAAACCCAAAGGATAAGTAAACAAACCAGCGTTCGTAAGTCAGTTTTAAAAAAACCCATGTTTTCTAGTCCTAAAACATAAGACGTTTCCGTTAGGTTATTACTACGTACACTCCAACGTTATGTTATAAGACTTTTAGGGATTATCCAAAAATTCGTGGATGACTTTCTTTATTGCGTAAAATGTATTTGAGATATTGATTTGAAATTCCTACACTGCTTTGAAGAATAAATAACAAATAATCACAGAAAAATTCATATTAATAGCTTCTAATATTACAACAGTATTTAATTTTCATAAATATATGCCGGCGACAGCGGCGCACTCAAAAAGGTTATTCACGTCAACGTCATAATAACGTATAACATGTGCTAAATCGTTACGCAGTCAATGACCGTTACTGCTTATCAAAGTATTGTCCGTATTCCCGTCCATCACTAAATCACTTATGCGACTTAAACACTGATCGCGCGATTTTTAATTTATGCTTGTCCGTCATTTTCCCTTTGTGAACAATATCGGCGTCTGGCGTTTCTAGCGGTATCAACAAAAATTAATGGAAATAACATCCACAATTAAAAAAATATACTTAAATGGCATCATGGAAAAAACCTGCAAAGTTTGAAGTAACTTTTTACTTTTTATCTCCTCATAAAAGGCTAAGCCAATTTCATCCAAACTTCACAGGAATGTTCCTTTGGTAGTGAACTTTAAAAAAAAGTTCAAAGAATTTAATTCCAAGCAGAACATTGGTTGCCGTGGAAATGTTTAAAATTCGAATTTTGCGTGTATCAGATGCTACTGACGGTTGTGAGTGGTCCAACTTAATGTATTTAGTAATATTATTTAGTAAATTCAAGTGATTTTGACCCATACTCAGCTGACATACATGTATAAGTCTATGTTTACGTATCGAATTGCTGTGCCGCAATTCTGTCTACCAAGGATTTTTAGCACGAATTCGCTCGTTTCCTGATAGATATGTCATGAACGAGAAGGGCTAGAGACTTGGGGTTGGTCTCATTTTGAAGCTTAGTATAAACGTGAAATAGTGATAAAAGTTTTTTTTAATTGTCTGGCCAATTGTTTTCACAACGGCCCGGGAAATGAATCCCTTGCTCGTAGGCTCGAATCAGGAGTTTCCGGCCTTCTCTTAACTTATAGTATATTTTTAAAGGGGGTCATTATTTACATTTTTTGGGGTTTTTTTGACACTTTTAAGATGAACACAGGTTTTTTTTTATCAATCTGGTCATATTTTTTCTTCCCAGGTCTGATACTCGTGCCTGTGATACCAGTACTTTGTATACCATTTTGGTTTATCGTCTATTTACTTTTTCATATTACTAATACTCTGATACCATTGTGGTTATATGAAACTAATTTCGTATTAGACCTATTTATTTTTGCACATGTAAGTGCAGAACGGCAGTCGCATGTGGGTGGGCGTATATAGGACTGTGTGCTTTTAAAATGTTTGTCCTCTTTTTCTTTATTGCTATATTTTGTATTTTGTCACTTTTTTTAACAACTTTTGACAATTATGTTTATGTTTTCTTTTTGTACACACATCAAATGCATATTATATGCCTGTTGAATGGATAAAATCCTGAAATCTTGAATCTTGAATTTGTAAATTTTAACCAAAAATTCCATCATATTCATATGTAAAGTCATGTACTGATATAACTTTTAGAACCATAAATTGAAAACGCATACACAACAAAGCTAGTCATAAATGAAGTGTATGCTCGTCCACACACTTGTATTTGTTCTTTGTTCAACTGACTTCTATCCCTATCACTTACCCTGAACTTTCCCTAATGCCTTCCTCAACCTAAACTCCATTTTGTTTAAACTGCTATTTTTTATACGCCCGAAACAAATTCGGTGCATTTTCGACTGTACTGGAAGTCCGTCCGTCTGTTAGCAATTATGCGCCCGAAATGTATCTTTTAAACTGATGGAAGTACCTTGAAACTACTTGGCATAATAAGATGATGTGCAGAGTGCAGATAAGACTTTCGTCAGGTCAAGATCACACTTAATCATTATGTATAAGTTTTAAAATTTTATATCCGCTCTGTATATTTTGAACCGATAGAAGGAAATTCAAACTGTTTGGCAGAAATAATACTTATAATGACACAATGGCAGAATGAAGAGGTTGCCTTCATTAGATCAAAATTGGGTCGTCCAGGGGGTCACTTGACTTATACAGACTTTATATGAGATAAAACATTTTTGGTTAAGTTTAATGAACGGAACATTTCCCCTATTGAAAGATTGTTTTTGGTTACTCAAACAATTTTCATTTAGGCGTACATTGTCCCGCCTTCGTGGCGTTCTTGTTTAACATATTTGGTATCGACGTTTGTGGACAACTGCACATTTATTATTTTTTTCGAAAGCAAGCTTGTATAACCTTACATAATTGTACCATGTCACTTAATCAGTCTTCGCTTACAATCGTTAAAGAGACAATTTAGATAAAATATACAGTGTAGACTAAACTGCGGTAAAATAATCGTGTTTTGTTATAACAACGCATTTAGATGCAATGAAATAAGATGTTATATTTCCGATCCTTAGAGATTGTTCAGCACGACATTTGTGTTGTGCTTGTCATTTAGTTCTTTCTATTCGGCTATTTTCTTGTTGGGTGGTTCCAGTATTCCTCACTTGGATACTGTTGAATCACCCATAGGATATGTTGCCTGCTTTTTAAATTTGTCTTTTGACATCATATCTGTGATATACATGCTTCATAATCTCTGATCCCATTTCAAAATTCAATTTTATTTAGTTCCGCCCATTGTTTTCTCGTTTAGGGCACACGCATTTTTTACTTGGGGTACATATGCCGCTTTTCATGGAATGGCACTTACTTGTCAAATTGAAGGTTCCATGATAACCGCCATATGAACACATCTGATGATGTTTTAAAATTCAAAATTGTACCAGTTCATGATAAATGTTGAATTCTGCTTAAGATGGTGCTAGGGGGCGTGGACGGTAATTTGGACAGTACCGTCCATGAACAGGCTCAATCAAACCGAGCCGGTAACATTTTCAATTTTACCGTATTGGGCTTTCTTTAGGGATTCTTATTTTTCTCTATTTTATCGACAAATCAGCGTTGTTTGTGCCGTGTGGAGGCTGTGAAAAGTCGCCCCGTACATTCAATCAGAGATGTTATATTTTTTATCCTTAAAGATCGTTCAGCACGACATTTTTGTTGTGCTTGTCATTTAGTTCTTTCTATTCGGCTAGTTTCTTGATGGGTGGTTCCAGTATTCCTCACTTGAATACTGTAGAATCACCTTTGGGATATGTTTCCTGCTTTTTAAATCCGTCTTTTGACGTCTTATCTGTGATATGCAGCTTTATAACCTCTGAACACCTTTCAAAATTCAATTTTATTTGGTTCCGCTCATTGTTTTCTCGTTTAGGGCACACACATTTTTTACTTGGGGACCATATGCCGCTTTTCATTGAATGGCACTTACGTGTCACATTGAAGGTTCCATGATAACTGCCATATGAACACATCTGCGGATGTATTAAAATTTTACCAGTTCATGTTAAATGTTGAATTCTGCTTAAGCCGGTGCTAAGGGACGTTGACGGTAGTTTGCACTTGACAGTACCGTCCATCAAACCGAGCCTGCAACATTTTCAATTTTGCCGTGTTGGGCTATTTTTAGGAATTCTTATTTTTCCACCCGTATGCATGATATTTTACACATTTACTAAATCAATTCTAAGTTACTAATAATTTGTTTTTATGGGACAAAGTTATATTTGGTAAATAGTTTTCATCAAATCATCTGATTTAATGTCTTCAGTGGAATTATTGATGAACCATTCATTATACTGGCCTAAAAGGCAATATTTCTGGAAATATCCTGGAAGCCCTAATTAACCTCAGATCGACGTGATTGTTTACCAATGATAAAAGGACGTAAACAAAATTCAAGCGTTTATAAGAAGATTATGGGTAATGTTTTTGTATGAAAACAAATGCCAGTTACGTGAGAAAAATCAGTATTCTCTTCATAAAAAGCGATCGTTCAAGGGGTTTATGATACATATAAACATAAATAAAAAAGCGACAAAACGTTCGAAATATTTAAATAGTAATTCATCTTATTATTTCAGCTTACGTACACATCTGCGGATGTTTCATAATTCAAAGTTTCACCATAACCATGATTAAATGTTGAATTCTGCTTAAGCCGGTGGTAGGGGCCGTGGAGGTAACTTGCACTTTCCATTACCATCCATGAACAGACTCAACCACGCCGAGCCTGCAACATTTTCAACGTTGTCGTTCTGTGCGTTCTTAAGGGATTATTTATTTCTCTCTGTTATGGTCATCAAATCGTTTTTTTTATTTTTCTTGAATGTCAGTAAATAATGTATTGGTCATTTCATCTCATTTTGAAATTAACAGAGTAAAATTATTGAAAAATATTTGGTTATGTTTTTGGTAATGTCGGAACTGTTTTCAATTTCAAAAAGAAAAGCACGGATAAAAATCAATGAATAAAAATAAATAAATAATAAACCATGCAAAGAACGACATGGGTTTTGCACACTGCTTTGTTGAGGTGAACATTTAGGCCATGTTATGAAAAATATCTTCAAGAGGCATAAGATCTACAAGAAACTTTGCTGGTCCAAAAACGACGGAGCCATACGGAAATCTCCAAGTCCTTATATTGTGCAAAGAAGACCCTAGAAACTAGTACAAAAACAAATCTGCAAAAGAATCAGACAAATGGCGTTTCAACAATTGGCTCGAGAAAATGATGTTTATCTCCAAAACTTTATAAACGTTATATACAGAAAGAACAAATGGCCAGGTTAAAAAAAGACCATGCCACGAAATTTTGTTTAGGTCGTAATATTGTGCAAAGAAAACCCTACAAACTAGTACAAAATTGAATCCTTAACAGAGACAGACAAATTGTGTTTTAACGTTTGGTTCGAGAATATGGCGTTTTTTCCCCGAAAATTTATACACTTTATAAACAGAATGTGCAAATTGCCTGTCAAAATAGTACACAAAAACGACCATGCCACGCGGAATTCTACCGGATATATTGCTTGGGTTAATGCTTTTGTCCTCTTATTGTGCGAAGACCCTTCAAAAGTGTACAAAAACGAATCAGGAACTGAGTAAGACAAATAGTTTTTGGTTTTTAAACGGTAGGCTGGGAAAACGATTCCGCAACGGAATCAGACAAATGGTTTTTTAACGGTTGAGTCGGGAATATGGTGTTATTTTCCGAAAATCTATATACTTTATATTGTGCAAAAAAACCCTCTAAACTACATGTAGTAACAAAAACGAAACTGCAACGGAAACAGACAAATAAAATGTTTAAACGGTTGGCTGGAGAATATTGTGTTTTCCCCCGAAAATTTATGTAATTTTTATACAGAAAGAACAAATAGCCAATCAAAAAATATCGACCATGCCACGCGGAAATCGTTGGGACATATTGCTTGGGTTAGAGCTTTTGCCTCGTATTGTGCAAGAAAGATCCTCCAAAATACAAATAGTACAAAAACGAATCTGCAACGGAATCAATTAAATGGTGTTTTAACATTTGGTTCGAGAAATTGATATCTTGCTCGATGGTTAATACACTTTATATACAGAAAGAACAAAACGGGCCATGCCACGCGTAAATCCCTCGGACATGTTACTAAGGTGAGGGCTTTGGTCCTAGTTTTGTGTAATTAGGACGTTCTAAACTAGAACATGTACGTAACGAATCTGCAACAGAATCAATTAAATGGTGTTTAAATAGATGGCTCGTAAGGGCTTTGGACTTCATTTTGTACAGAAGACTCTCCAAGATAGAAGAGAAAAGAATCCGAAACGGAATCAGGCAAATGGTGTTTTAATGGTTGGCTCGAGAATGTGGTGGTTTGTGTTGTTGTTGTCTTTTTTAGACCCTCCAAACTAGTAGAAAAACGAACCTGTAAGGGATTCAGTCAAGTGGTGTTTAAACGGTTCACTAGAGAAAACGACTTTTCAATTATCATTGTATACAATTAATGTCTCCCGACATTTTGTTTTGTGTTATGGTTTGGGTCTAATTTTGTGTAAGGAAGACCCTTACAAGAGGGCCAAGATGGCCCTAGAACGCTCCCCTGGCCCATCAACCACACCCCAGCAATGTATTAGACAAGCATCCGAACCAAGTTTGATGACAATGGAGTAAAAAATGTGACCTCTTGTGTGTTAACAAGGATTTTTCTATTTGGGCAGTGTGACCCAGCTTTTGAACCCAGGTGACCCAAATTCAAAGTAGACCTAGAAATCATTGAAACAAAGTTGCAGACCAATTACCAGGATACTTTGAAAACAACAGTAGCTACTAGAGAGTTCACAATATTTTCCATTTTAAGGTCCTGTGACCTAGTTTTTCATCAGAGAAAAACATATTCAAACTCCTCCAAGCAATTAACTAGACAAGCATCCTGACCAAGTTTGATGAAAATTGAGTCAAAATGTTACCATTAGAGTATTAACAAGGTTTTTTTTCCATATTTGGGAAGTGTGACCTATATTTTGATGGCAGGTGATCTATAATCAAACTTGACCTAGAAATCATCAAAACAACCTTCCTGATCAATTTCCAGGATGTTTGGATCAAAATTGCAGCCACTAGATTGTTTAAAGATTTTTTTCTATTTTTAGCCCCTGCAACCTAGTTTTTGACCAGAGACAACACATAAATTATTCGAACTTGACCTAGAAATCACCTGACCAATTTCTAGGATATTTTGATCAAAACTGCAGCTACTACTTTGTTAACAAGATTTTTGTATTTTTAGCTCCTGTGACCTAGTTTTGGACCGGAGATGACCCATATTAAAACTTGACCTAGAAAACGGAATCAGACAAATGGTTTTTTAACGGTTGAGTCGGGAATATGGTGTAATTTTCCGAAAATCTATATACTTTATATACAGAAAGAACAAATAACCGGTCCAAAAAACGACCACGTCACGCGGAAATCTACAGAATATATTGCTTTTGTTAGGGCTTTCGTCTCCATACTGTGCAAGAAAACCCTCTAAACTACATGTAGTAACAAAAACGAAACTGCAACGGAAACAGACAAATAAAATGTTTAAACGGTTGGCTGGAGAATATTGTGTTTTCCCCCGAAAATTTATGTAATTTTTATACAGAAAGAACAAATAGCCAGTCAAAAAATAACGACCATGCCACGCGGAAATCGTTGGGACATATTGCTTGGGTTAGAGCTTTTGCCTTGTATTGTGCAAGAAAGATCCTCCAAAATACAAATAGTACAAAAACGAATCTGCAACGGAATCAATTAAATGGTGTTTTAACATTTGGTTCCAGAAATTGATATCTTGCTCGATGGTTAATACACTTTATATACAGGAAGAAGAAAACGGGCCATGCCAACACATATTCGAACTTTACCTAGAAATCACCTGACCAATTTCTAGGATATTTTGATCAAAACTGCAGCTACTACTTTGTTAACAAGATTTTTGTATTTTTAGCTCCTGTGACCTAGTTTTGGACCGGAGATGACCCATATTAAAACTTGACCTAGAAATCATCAAAACAACGTTCCTGACCAATTGATTAAAACTGCAGCCACTAGAGTGTTAACAAGCTTTTTCTATTTTTAGCTCCTGTGACCTAGTTTTTGACCAGAGATGACCCATCTTCCAAGCTGACCCAGATATCATCAAAACCACTTCCTGACCAATTTCCAGGATACTTGTATCAAAACTGCAGCCACAAGAGTATCAACAAGATTTTTCTATTTTTAGTTCATGTGAGCTAGTTTTTGATCGGAGATGATCCACATTTGAACTTGACCTACAAATCACCAAAACAACCTTCCTGACCAATTTCAAGGAAATTTGGATCAAAACTGCAGCCACTACATTGTTAACAAGATTTTTGTATTTTTATCTCCTGTCACCTAATTTTTAACACAAGATGACCCATCTTCGAAGTTGACCTAGAAATCATCAAAACAACCTTCCTGACACATTTCCAGAATATTTGAATCAAAAACTGCAGCCACTAGAGTGTTAACATGATTTTTCTATTTTTAGCTCATGTGACCTAGTTTTTGACCCGTGATAACCCATATTCGAACTTGACCTAGAAATTATCAATACAACCTTTCTAGCCAATTTCCAGAAAAATAGCATTAAAACTGCAGCCGCTAGAGTGTTAACAAGCTTTTTTTCTATTTTTAGCTCCTGTGACCTAGTTTTTGACTTTGACCCCAGATGACCCATCTCTGAACTTGACCTATATTTTATTAAGACAAACATTCTGACAAAGTTTAATGATGATCCAATCAAAAGTGTGACTGGTAGAGTGTTAACAACCCGATTGTTGACGACGGACAACAGACAACGCATGACACCGGACATAACCCCATCACTATACCTCACCTTGAACACTTTGTGGTTAGTTGAGCTAAAAAAACGAATCTGCAACGGAATCAGTCAAATTGTGTTTCAACAGTTGACTTGAGAAACCATTCATCACCACCACCCTCACCAAATCTTAGTACTGTAGGTCAAGGCATTGTCTTTTAATTGGTAGGACAATATATTTTAGTGGTCAAAGCAAATGTGAACTTCACATTTTGACTGACCGGAAAAATAGTGATTATCTTTGAGCCATAACAAACCTCCGAACCAAATCTTATGAATTTAAGCCAAAGAGTTCTCTAGTTTTCAGTCAGATGGGTTTGTTCTAAATACAGACCAATGGATGCTATGCAAAGCAATATACCCCCATGTTCCTCAAAGAATGGTATAATAATTGAGGATTGACTGTAATCATTGACATACATGATACCAAGCAAACAAACAAATTCAAACAAGAAACATGGCAATGCCACGAAACCAGGTTTTCAAAAATGTTGTTCTGATTCTATACTATAGTATGAATTTTGGAATGAAGATTGTTAAAAATTTTGATACTGTGCACTGGATAAGATAAAAGCGAAATCATATAGGCCTTTAAAATTATCTTATAATCATTTTATTTTATTTTAGGTACATATTGTTATTCCTGATGCGCCCCTGTGCAAATAGATTACATAAGTATACATAAGAAGCTAACTAGACAGTATGTTTCCATGTATGCATTCAATAACTAGCGTGCTTGTATAACTGTGACAGAAATAATGTTCTCACCTGTATCACAGTTTATATCCATAGCTGCTTTCAGTATAGTTTTTTTGGAAACAAAACCGCCGAATGAAAACGACTTTCATTAAAAATTGCGCTAAATTCCGAGATGGATTCAATGAGATCTTCAGGATGAAGTCAATTCAAGGTCAACATCATATAGAAATATACGCTTGCTCTAAAATTCTTCAAAAAGTTCAAATTTTTTAAAATTTTCAAGTTACAAAGTAGACATGAAATAATATATCATATCTTTTTTAAATTACCTCCAAAGATGATATGACCTTTGACTGCCAAATCAAGTTAAAATCATGTAAACAGGATTTTCAATGTTAATGTCACTGTGACCTTGACCTTGGAGCCAGCCATGCGGAACATGCGTTCTGCACGTCATCTTGATGTGGTAAACATTTGTCTGAAGTTTCATCAAAATTCTTCAAAGGGTTGAAGAGTTACAGAGCGGACAGGATTTTCAATGTTAATGTCACTGTGACCTTGACCTTGGAGCCAGCCATGCGGAACATGCGTTCTGCACGTCATCTTGATGTGGTAAACATTTGTCTGAAGTTTCATCAAAATTCTTCAAAGGGTTGAAGAGTTACAGAGCGGACACAATTTCGTTTGACGCCCGCCCGCCCATCCGCCCATCCGCCCGCCATACCCCAATCTAATAACCAGGATTTTTCAAAATTGAAAACCTGGTTAACGAGGGGCATAAATATAACAATATAAAACAATGTACTTTCAATATTTTTACTTTCAGATCGTCTCAGATCATTTTTTAATTGAACACAATATACATGAATGTGTCATGAATTATTTGAGCCGCGTCACGACAAAACCAACATAGTGCGTTTGCGACCAGCATGGATTCAGACCAGCCTGCCATCCGCGTAGTCTGATCTTGACCAATGCTGTTCGCTTACCAACTCTATTACAAGTAGAGAAACTGATAGCGATTAGCACGGATCGTGATCAGACTGCGCGGATGCGCAGGCTTGTCTGGATCCATGCTGGTCGCAAACCAATTATGTTGCTTTTGTCATGACGCGGCTCATTTTATCACTTCAATACATACATGTACAATAATCTACTTACTGTCCACCACATGTGTGAATACTAAAGTACACATTAACACATATTTATATTTTAGTATTGCCCACCATAAATATTAGATGAAAACTAAAGTTAAACACTGATTTTTTATAGAAAAAAATAATTAAGCATGACACCCTTAGATAAACTACTGAAAAAAATCATTATAAGATTAATGGCCCACTGTTTGTATTCTATAAAAACTCTATAAAACTGCCCTATACATTGTATATGGCAATGATAATAAAAAAGAAGCACTGAATTATTTATATGCAAAACACATGACTTACATATGTTACTTCTTTTACATGCATTGTACTCTAAATTTAAACCAATACGATGTTAACTAACCTAAAGATTTTCAAAGAAAAAAAAAATAACATCAGAATTTGTAATGATATACATTCCAACATAAAGCACTGCATATTGTATAAGCTATAAACATGGGAACTACTATAAACAATGAAAACATATGATATCAATAACAAGGACATGCGGCCTTTCTCTACAATACCAATTAATGATCAAATCTGCACTTTGTATTATTACTTCTTTTTATATCAATTGTCCATCATTCTGTTAACCACATGAAGAATCACTACTCATAAGGTCTGGCTAAGAAATCTATGATTTTATTACAAAGGGCCATAACTCAGCAAATTATATAAGAAATCACTACTCATTAGTTCTGGTTAAAAATATATCATTTTATTAAAGAGGGCCATAACTCAGTAAATTATATGAGAAATCATTAATTAGTTCTGGTTAAAAAAAAAAAGATTTTATAATAAATGGCCATTTTTGTGCAAAATATATGAGAAATCATTATTTGAGTTTTCTTTGGAATTATGTGCTTCTTATAATTTGGAAACTGGCAACTGAATCTCATACATACATATGTAGAATACCCTTAAAGGTTTTCTTTTACTTGTGACAAGTTTTCTTGAAAATACAAACAATAGTATTAAAGGATGATAGAATGATTGCAATATGCAATAGTATATGGGTATAGGCCTTATAATCTAGGGATCAAGGCAAAACTGAATTATGTCCTCCATCAAATGTGTACAAATAGACTAGATTTAAGTCCCTGATGTTATTCATTGGTGTCTGACATAGTGAAATATAGAAGTTATCCAGCATCAGCCTCTATAGTTTTTATCTCTCAAAAAAGTCTGCAATTTCATAACATTTCAAATGTCTTGGAAATAAATTAATTGTCTATTGAAGTGCTATCATTAAAACTTTTTAAAAAGTTTGTGAAAATGCTAGATTATTTAAGTATCATTATAATTTCAAAATTTCTGTGTTCCCATATTGAAGAGTGATCATTAAATGTCCTGGAAATATAATGCAACAAACTTTCAAGGTTTGTCAAGAAACATTAAAAAAAATTCTTGGAAATATATTGATGCCATGATGGCTATTATTTAATGTTTAAAAATTTCGAGGTAAAATACTGAAGGCTATCATTTAAGGTTTCAAAATTTTAAGGAACATGTATTACTGCAAATTTTAATGAACATTATTAGTTTCTAAACAAAAATAACTGAATGATGTCTTTACACACGTATGTCTTTTTCTATATTGAGGGGCTGGGGACTCAAATTTGTAATCTTTGTGTTAAAAGTTACCAAAATTATATAAAAAATCTTCCATCAAACCTTTGAATCACAAAGTTTGAACATTCAAAGATAACTGTCAGATTCCTACAGCATTTTATTAAGTACAAAGTAACATTAAACAAATTATCACGTCTTTACTTAAAGCCAACAACTGCTTAACATCTAAAGCTCACAGTTAAATTCTTTATATCTATCACTTGTATTGACAATGGAAACTTTAGGAATGCTATCAAATTTTGGTTGTCAAACAATGTATACAGAAAACTCATGTGCACAGCGTACATAGATTATGCAAATTACTTATCAAAGCAGACAGTCTGTCACACCCTATATGTACATATTTGCACTAAACTTAAAGTGGGTCTTACACAATATTTCATGTCATGTATTATTGGTATTTTAATGTACACACTACATAAACGTACAAATGAATATGGAATAAAACATATGTGTCAATTTACAGAATATGTCAACATGTTTCATATTACATGCAAAATATTTGATAAAATTGTAAATCAATGTTAAAAATTTGAAAATATACATGTATATATATAATATATATAGGTATACAAGCAATTTAAACAGAAAATACTTTTAAACAAGCCTTTGACTGAAACTGTTACACTAAATACTAAACACTTAAGTTTTCTATAAATAAAGGCGCCTGTTTGTTTGTCTAGACAAAAGCAAAACATAGTTATTAAGCTATAAATCGGGTCTGTTTGTAGTTGTTAGAATATTTGAATATTTGTTTTGTATCTATATAATTATCACTTAGCCTTCTACTAATTGCAGTTTAATATTCTGTTGGGGGAAAATGTTACGTTAAATCACTTTGTATGACAACAGTTTTAACAATTATAACAGTACATGTGTATTTGTGATTTCATTAAAACAAACATGAATTGGGGAAACTAATTTGATGCCTCTTTAAAGAAGACTGATTGTTAATTATTTAAAGAATGTTAGTCCACATGTTTATGAGACATGAATATTCAAAGAGGTAGTTCTAATTTAGGCTATATATAAGTATTTTCTGTGATTAAACTCGAGACAGAAGTATCATACAAAATGCCACTAGAAATGCCTTAGAATAGATCCATCTTAATATGTTTATAAACAAGGTCACATTCAAATTTAGGTGTTGGTAGCCCCTATACAAATTTTTCTATTTATTTATTTATATTTTTTGTAGTGAGTGGGGGGGATGATGTACAAATTTGAGAAACAACCATCCAGAGTTGATATTATCAATTCTTATTAATTAAACAATACTAGTATAAGATCCATACATTGATCAATGAGGAGATATTGTCAAAACATATTGTACTTTTGGTTTGTGGCATAAGCACTTAATTTTTGGTTTGACGTTTGGAAATGGACAACTGGGCCATATCATAATTTTGGAAATCCTACCATACCATTTTTATCTATGATAGTCATATGTTAAGATGTAAGACCGTCTTATTAACATGATCGAATGATTGTAAGACCATCTTGTTAATAAATATGATCGTATGATCAAAACGGACAACAAATGTTGATAAGATAGCGCCAAGAGTTTTAAATAACAATAGTGAATACAGAGTATTAGTTCTAATGGAATACATGGCATTGATAGAATGAAATAGTAAATTAAGTATTAAATTCCATATTTTTTTTATTATTACTCGTTTGATGGATATTAAAAAGAAAGTTAATATTTTAACATCGACATAAACATCACTGTAGTAAAACGTATGCTTGAATATATTATATCACACACTTCAAACTAGGACCTGCAACTTCTTCTTTCCTGATAAACTAAATTTTTCATAATTAAAACAATAAATTGATTTGATAAATGAATTCATGCCAGACATATTGAAACAAGCATTTGATAGTATTGCGGGCAATACAGTAGTCCCCTACCGGTCCCTCAAAAAGTTCTTTAATTGTCATACACTCCTGTGTATTGCCATTTATAATGAATTTGAGGATGAAGTCTGTATTTGAAAATATCAACCACAAAACATAATAAATAAGTTTGTCTATATCACAGTAATGTGTTAAGTTTCCATGCTTAGTAAGGAAATTATGTTTATACAACCTTGTCATATTATTACGATGTGGGATTTTAAAGTAAATCCTATAAGGAATGAAGAAGTTGGAGTGAAAATACCAGTTTCTCGAAAAAAAATCTAAGTTCAAGGGGGACATAATTCTGGAAATAGTCTTGCTAGAGTATTTAACCTTCTCAAAAATGTCGAGTGATAATAAGAAACATATATATGAAGTTTGAAGTAAATACATTAGGAAATAAAGAAGTTATTTAAAAAAGACAACATTTTTTCCCCTAAAAAAATCTAAGTTCAAGGGAGGTAATACTGATAATTTTTGTGCTAGAGTTATAAACCTTGTCACATATGATGTGGTTGATGACCAGAAACTTATATTTAAAGTTTGAAGTAAACACCTTAAGAAATAAAGAACATATAGTGAAAAAGCTGAAAAATTTAAATCAGAAATCTTGAAATTCAGGCTATTTGTTGCCATAGCAACCAGAATTTTCAACATAGGAAGAAAAGAAAAAGATGTGCATAATCTCCAGACTGCCATCTACCCACATTTCAAGTTTCATAAAAATATTTTCAGTACTTTTTGAGTTATCACTGGATCCAGTTTATGTGTTAAATTTGCCATAATTTCAGCCTATTTGTTGCCATAGCAACCAGAATTTTCAACATAGGAAGAAAAAAAAAAGACGTGCATAATCTCCATACTGCCATCTATCCATATATCAAGTTTCATAAAAATATTTTCAGTACTTTTTGCGTTATCGCGGGATCCAGTTTTGTGGACGGACGGACTGACGGACTGACAGACTGACAGACAGACAGACAGACAGACGGACAGACAGACGGACAGACAGACAGACGGACAGACGGACGGAGGGTAAACCTAAAGTCCCCTCCGGTTAAACCGGTAGGGGACTAAAAACAGAGTACAGGGATAGACCTAGTCATTGATTTCTCTAGCACCTCACCATTTGATAAAAAAAAAATATAAGGTGTCATGTAGCCATTCAGTAAAAATAGTATAATTGTTTTTAAAAATACAAAAATAATAGATATTAGTCTTTAACTTAATAAATAAGATGCCTTAAATAGACTAACTCCGGAATTAATTCGTAAGTACAAACAAACTTTTACAGTTACAGCTTCGAAAATAAGCGCAACATGTTGACTAATCTATTGTGACAGTAGTGCACCATAAATCTATAAGTGTAAAAGTTTGTTTGTACCTACAGGTTAGCTTGGAAAAACCCACATTTGCAGAGTTCCGGATAACATCTATTACATCACAAATTGCACTACAAAACTAATACAAAACATGTTTGTTCTAACATAATAAACTGTTTCATAAGATCAGTCCAAACAGATGATTAAAACAATTAATATGTATTTTTATTTGATTACATAGCATAATTAAGGTGAATGTAGAAAAAAAATTAACATAATAGTAATCAATGGAATTATTTACAATAGGAAATCTCTTATTTAAAATTGCAGTCACTCCTAAGAGTGAAAACAGAAAAAATATTATGCATCTATTATTTTACGAAAAAATAAATTTCTTACAGGGGTAGAATTATTGATAAGTTTATGTATTAATCGTATTGCCAAAAAAGGTGAAAAAGATGTCAATATTAAGCCTTTATATCAAAAATTATAAAAACACATCTCTATATGATAACATTATGCACATCTTTTCAACAATTTTATTTTAGAATCCAGAAATTCATTATCATTTTGGTTCTTAAAATAGCTACTCTTCTAAAAATAGCCATTTTTGTTCTAAAAATAGTCATTCTTGATCTAAAAATAGATTTTGTAAAGAAAAACTTACATTTTACCAAAATTTAATGTTCAAGTTTATCATTAATGTACATGTACACCTTTAAAGGTCTCAACAAAGGAATTTTTACATGATGGGACTGGAAATATTTCTTCAAGATTTTTCCACTATTTGATATACATGTATAGGTCTAAAGTAATAACTAGTCTTGTGTACAGGTTCAGGTCATTTGCTCACCTTTTTTTTCTAGGACAATCAATAAGCAAAATGACCCTAAAATGTAATATAAATGCACTGACCCATATTGGATTAAGTGCTGCATTAAAAACACGTGACCCATATTGGACTAAGTACTGCACTAAAAACATGTGTATAAGTTATTTTGAGTTTTAAGTGCTATTTATGATTCTCAAACTTTATATTTTTATTTTTTCACAATATGAAGAGATAATGTAATTATTAAAACCTATATCACAATAAATTTACACAGAATTTTGTCCTGAACAACTAAACAAATTCAAAATTAGATATCATATAATAAATATATGATTACTGTTAAGTCATCGTAATAAAGTTTCTCTAGATAACAACACCTATATAGTGACAACATACACCTAAATGGTGTCTTAAGGTGTGACATATCAATCTTCCCCTCCTTTAAAGGTGCCTTAAGGTGTGACATATCAACCCCCCCCCCTCCCCAAGGTGCCTCAAGTAAGACATATCAACCCCAACACCTCAATGGCGCCTTAAGGCGTGACATATCAACCCCCCCATGGTGCCTTAGATGTGACAGTCACATATCAACCCCCATGGTGTACCATATCAATAACCCCCCCCCCCCCCCAAATAATGCCTTAAGGCTTACATATCAACCCCCTCCCCCAAGTTTTCTATAACACAGCACCTCCTTTGTTCAATGGTTATCTTTTATTGATTCTCAGTACAATTCCTATACAGCTACTATCATATAAACTGTATTAGCCTCTGTAAAGCAACAACCTCTGGGAAAGAAAGATTTTGGCTGTTGCTGAGAGTTGGTTGCTCTAGAAATGTTATATTATTATTTACTTTGGGAAGTAAAATGATAGTGTTGTTGCAAAGAGGTTTAATTCTTTCTATAGAGGGTCTGTATTCTGCTGTAGTTTGCTGAAGTTTTAACCAAGGGGCACCTATTTTCATGCTGAAAATTCATGCTTGTAAGAGGCAAATTATGTTATCCTACAACAGAAAAACTTGTAGGAAAATGACCTAACTTTAGAATGATTACAATCACTAAAAGCTGCACTCCTAAAAACTGGGTAAAATTTTTTTGAAATTTTTTCTTATACATTTATTTAGTTAAATATTTTTTTCATTTTTCCCCCCAAAAGACTATGTAAGCAAAATCTACCCCTTTTCAATAGTATATTTCAACCTTGTCCCATGTTGGACTATTGAGTTAAAAGCAACTGTAACCGCCTCCGTGGTCGAGGGGTTAGAGTCGATGACTTCTAATCCAGTTACCTCTCTGGCTTGGGTTCGATCCCCAGGAGATGCTTTGGTAGTTTAGCGCGGAGGAAGGTAGTCTAGTACTGGTATAACTCTCCAGGAACGATGGTTAGGAAACTACCCACCTATATGACTGAAATACTGTTGGGAAAAGGCGTAAAATTAAACAACAAAACAACTGTATTTGCATATTTGGTAAAATTTTCATCATCTATAAAAAAAATGTTTAAAGTTCTGAATAAATTTTCACATTTCTGTAAGCATGCTGTTTCCAATTCAATAAAAAAAAAATTGTATTTTTCTTGAAGAAAAAAGAGAAAAGAAGCATGGCACAAGAGTTAAACATCATAATTATATAGTTACATAACGAATGTTATATATCGAATGATTGAGAAAAAAAAGACAATTATAATAATGGTGACAGAGGCTGCCAGTAAAATAATTACAGGGAATGTTTCAATACATCTCACAAATACAAAACCGTAGGCGATGGCTTTATGACAAATATCATTATTGTAAACGTAAACAATTCTGTATAATTTTTATACACAGTACTGTACCTTGAGTCATTTGTCCATGCTAAATGAAATGTCCATCTATTAATCAGGACAAAAACTTTCATAATTTTTTAGGGACAATTTAAAAATATGTACAGAAAAAAAATAACAAAAAGATGTACTGGCTTATCTCCGTGTGCACTGGTTGCCAGGGAAAATTCTGTTGCCCAGCAGGCTTAAAGTGTTAATTTTTAAATTTTGACTCATCTTAATAATTTTCTGGATTTAAATGTCAATTTCTTGGAATTAAGAAACCAAAAAATGTAGATAATGGTCAGCCTATTGGCCTGATTTAAAATGGTTGCACAAAATTAATATGCCATTATTGCCACTGGATTCATGTGCAAACCAAGAAAACTAACATTTTATTTTAATATATTAAACAAGAAATCGATTTTTTTTTCATATGTTGATTTTTATAAATACACAGTAAAAACAGTAAAACTGTTATGTCATGATAAAGTACTGATTACAGTTTCAAATGAATGAGTTAACGAGAGGATCGATATATAATAAAATTGTCCTGAAATAGAATTTTTGATTTTTTTTTAGAATATTTGATAACTGTTACAAATACAATTTAATTTGAGATTTTATAGAATAAATTCTATTCCAATTTAGCTAAAAAAAAAAGATTTACTGTTTAAAAGCATACAAGCCACAGCACTTTTTTTTCTCTTTCCATGAAAACTATTTGCATGTTTATATAACACAGTTTTAGTTATATTACTACGAAAATATCTAAATAAGCAATTAAAGCAACCTTCAACTTTTATTTTCTGTTGGAGAAACAATTCTATGTTGTTTCAAACTAAGTATTTCAGTACTTTTATCTTTGAAAAATTCATCAAATCACCCTTCAGCCTTCTTTAAAACAACGTCCGGAGAGCTATTTATAGCATGTCAATGACATTGTTTCTAAAAATAGAACATCAGGAAGCTTTACTGATCTAAATATAGGGACCAGTAGATTAGAGGTATCTAGGAATTTCTTTATTGTTTATGCATTTTATTGACGAAAAATTTCATTTTCAACCTCAATTCTTTTGATTTGACAATTATATGAAACAATTCATATGCAATTATATGATACAATTTATCTACATTATAACATGTTTAACCGTTACAAAAACTGAAGGCTGCTTTAACACTTATATCAAGGAAAGCCCTCTCAACATTAGAAAGACAGCTCTATGTGTATGACACATATTTGAGCCGCGTCATGACAAAACCAACATAATGGGTTTGCGACCAGCATGGATCAAGACCAGCCTGCGCACCGCGCAGTCTGATCAGGATCCATGCTGTTCGCTATCAGCTTCTCTACATGTCATAGGGTTTGTAATGGGACAGCATGGATCCTGATCAGACTGCGCGGATGCGCTGACTGGTCTGGATCCATGCTGGTCGCAAGCGCACTATGTTGGTTTTGTCGTGACGCGGCTCATTTAATGATAATGAAGACAAAACGCATGACCAATATTGATAAAAATTAACCAAAATATCATCAACCAATAATTAAAACTACAATAAAAATGTCATAAATAAAAACATGAAATCAATGAAATGAATTTAATATGGAATATGTAAAAAGAATACTGTAAAGTAATAAAAATGTTAATTCTTGAGAACAAAATAAAAAATTATGTGATTTGTTCAGAAAAATGAAATGTTAAAGTTTGTTGCTATGCAATATCAAGATATTCAATGTCTATCTCCAATTGAAACAATTTTTATTATATATATTGAAGTACTGAGTTTTATATACATGATATAAGTAAATGTAACATTGTACCCTGCTGACATGTTTGACTTCATTATGAGACAGTTTACAGTAGAAGAAGTATAAAATATCTTGATGAAAATCAGGTCTTTTACATTTAAAATCAGACCTTTCACATTAAAATTTAAAACAATGTTAAATAATCCTGATTCAAGCCAATATTTTATAATTTCAAACAATTTTGAAGTTTTCAAACCATTACTTTTTTGTTAAGTAATTAAAACACTGAAAAATTGGCATATTTATTGACATTCTTAATTCTAAACAATAATGTATATAAATAGTATTAATATTTTAACATTATAAGTGGTGTCTGGAGCTTAAAGCATTCTGAAATTGAACAATAGTTTAAGTTTCATATTGTCTATCACAACCAGCAATGTATTACAGTTTGTGGTGACTGTATTATAATATACCACATGCATGTTTGACTGGATCTTTGCACCCCAATTATCACTAGCAAAGCAAAGACCCATCCATATTCCCTTACGTTCTGAACAAATCACATTATTTTTGCGTTTCTTCAAATCACAGTTTTAAACAAACAGAACAATATGTATCGTAACACATAATTAACATTTTTATTGGACTGTTAAAGTCATATTTAACATTTCTACTGGACAGTTACACTCATATTGGACTGTTACACTCATATTTAACATTTCTATTACAATGTGACACTCGAATCTAACATTTTAATGGTCTCTTACACTCATCCAATAATTTTATTGGACTGTTACTCTCACATCCAATCATTTTATTGGACTGTTACACTCATATCCAATATTTTTATTGGACTGTTACACTCATATCCAATATTTTTATTGGACTCACTGTTACTCATATTCAAAATTTCTATTGGACTATTACACCCATAATAAACATTTTTATTGGACTGTTATATTTCATATTAAACATTTTTTGTCAAATATTACACAGTAATTCTATATAAAAATCCCACACCTGGTGTCATTCTACTAGCATTACTAACTAATTAAGGTGAAAACTTATACATTTAATTCTTGGCAAAAATTATCTAATTCTGTCATGTCTGCATAAAGCAATGTAATTATGCTTGCTTGTCAAAACATATCAGCAAAGCTAGTTTCTAATGCTTTTCTAAATCATGGCATAAAATCACTGTCACCATCCTCAAAAAAACGAGGAAATCATTATTAGTTTTTGCTCCTAATATTTCCCCCCTTTAAAACAACGTACCAACCACCTCCAAACAATGTACCAACCACCTCCAAACAACGTACCAACTATCACAATGTTTATTGTATTTCTATCACTATAAATCACTCTCAGTCCGATATCACATTTCAAAGAAGAAGAAATTTCAACAATCTTTAAACCATTGCAAAATTTTCAGCACTAAAAATGCTTCGTCTATATCCGAAGATATATTCTTCTTTCCTTCTCTGTAAATCCATGACTCCATGTTGGAATCAAAGGGGAACAACTCTGTCTTGGAAAACTCTCCAACTAAGGGAGGTTATCCGTAGTAAATATGTACAAATTAATATAGTTTTGAGATAAAGTGGCTACCGGTTTGGTAGCAGGTAACGTATATATGAGGACACATAGTTAAAGAAGTCACATATATGGCTCCAATTGTTCCAGGAAAGTATTAACGACAATACTAACACTGCAGTACTCAATATACGCGCCCTGAAATATAAATATTAAAAGAATCAGTGCACAATGAATCCTGTTTAAACTTTTGACCCTTGTCTTACTAAATTTTGTGTAACAGAAATGTTTGAACAAGATATGTTTGTAAAACATGTATGCCCCCTATCAGCAGCCAATTATTCATGTGATAAGGTAATTATGCATGACTTCTGACCCAGTGATCAAACAATTAATAAGTGTTATCAAGTATCTACTGGTCATAACCTTGACCTTTGACCCCTTGACCCAAAACTCAATAGGGGTCATCTGCTGGTCAAGACCAATCATCATACAAAGTTTGAAGTTCCTAGGCCTAAGCGTTTTTAGTTAATTGATCAGAAACCATTTTTACTTACAAGGTCAATGTGACCTTGACCTTTGACCCCTTGACCCCAAAATCAATAGGGGTCATCTGCTGGTCATGACCAATCACCATACCAAGTTTGAAGTTCCTAGGCCTAAGGGTTCTTTAGTTATTGATCGGAAATTGTTTTTACCTAAGAGGTCAATGTGACCTTGACCTTTGACCCTTTGACCCAAAATCAATAGGGGTCATCTACTGATCATGACCAATCACAATACCAAGTTTGAAGTTCCTAGGCCTAAGGGTTCTTTAGTTATATATCGGAAACTGTTTTTACCTAAAGGGTCAATGTGACCTTGACCTTTGACCCCTTGACCCCAAAATCAATAGGGGTCATCTACTGATCATGACCAATCACAATATCAAGTTTGAAGTCCCTAGGCCTAAGGGTTCTTTCGTTATTGATCGGAAACCGTTTTTACCTACAAGGTCAATGTGACCTTGACCTTTGACCCCTTAACCCCAAAATCAATAGGCGTCATCTACTGATCATGACCAATCACCATATCAAGTTTGAAGTCCCTAGGCCTAAGGGTTCTTTAGTTATTGATCGGAAACCGTTTTTACCTACAAGGTCAATGTGACCTTGACCTTTGACCACTTAACCTCAAAGTCAATAGGGGTCGTTTGCTGGTCATAACCAATCACCATACCAAGTTTGAAGTTCCAAGGCCTAAGGGTTCTTTTGTTATTGATCGGAAACCGTTTTTACCTAAGAGGTCAATGTGACCTTGACCTTTGACCCCTTGACCCCAAAATCAATAGGGGTCATCTACTGATCATGACCAATCACCATACCAAGTTTGAAGTTCCTAGGCCTTAAGGTTCTTTACTTATTGATCGGAAACCGTTTTTGCTTACAAGGTCAATGTGACCTTGACCTTTGACCCCTTGACCCCAAAATCAATAGGGGTCATCTACTGATCATGACAAATCACCATACCAAGTTTGAAGTTCCTAGGCCTTAAGGTTCTTTAGTTATTGATCGGAAACCGTTTTTGCTTACAAGGTCAATGTGACCTTGACCTTTGACCCCTTGACCCCAAAATCAATAGGGGTCATCTATTTGTCATGACCAATCACCATACCAAGTTTGAATTTCCTAGGCCTAAGGGTTCTTTAGTTATCACTCGGAAACCATTTGGTCTACGGACCGACGGACCGACAAGTGCAAAGCAATATACCCCCTTTTCTTGGAAATGGGGGCATAATTACGTACAATAGTTTACTCATAACTAATTGAGCTGCTTACAGTACAGAGCCTGGTCAGACTGTACGGAAGCTCAAGCTTCAGACTGGCCTGGCTCTATATTGGTGGCAAAGGCTGATCACTTTTGGTTCCAGTAATTTAAGCGTTAAGACATGTTCTATCAAGTACAAAAATTTCACCATTGATAAAGAGTTATGTTTACTTATGCTCTTAAAACAATTATAATTCTTAAACTTCACAGGTTATCTAAACAATGTCACGATCAATTTACTGATATTTAGTGATCTGTACAAAAATGAAAGGATGATGCTAAACTCATAATCATGTTGTCAAGTTATCACTCAGTCTGAATTATTTTGTGAGCATTTTCTTCAAATCTGCAGAAAGTTATTAAGTATATTTAAACTGTCCCACAATGGCAGCCTGGCTGAGTGGTTAACGCATCAGACTAGCAATCAAAGGATTGCTGATTGTGTGGGTTCAAACCTCGTCAGGGGCAAGCAGTTGTTTCTGTGAGTAAGAAACTTTATACTCATTGCTTAGTACTCCAGTTGTTTCCAGGAACGGATTCAAGAGTGTTTCAAAAAGCTTATAGCTTCCAATACATAATTATGAACTACAATAAATTTGTATAAACTAAACACATAATATCAATAATTTGCTTTCAAAATGGCACCAACTCCTCGAAACATTACAGAAAATCTATGAAGTATCCAGTTATACAAACCTGTTGGCAAGGAAAGGTGCAAGGAGATTGGCAAATGTGGAGACAAACACAAGTATCACAGCCAGTAGTGCCAGGACTACGTTGATCAGTTTGGTGAGTATCGTACGAAATGTGACATTTTCTACCATCTCCATAGAGATTATCTGTTGTTGTTGTTGCTGTAGTTCCATCTTCGTAATCTGTCAATGTAAAATATTTACATTTACATATCAGTCAATTAATAATACATTTACATATCAGTCAAATGAATAATACACATACTAAGTACTCTGTCAATATAAAATTTACATATCAGTCAATGTATAATATATATATATATACTCTGTACTCTGCCAATGTATATACATTTACATATAAGACAATATATATATACTCTGTACTCTGTCAATGTTAAATATACATTTACAAAACAGTCAATGTATAATATACATACATATTCAGTATTCTGTCAATGTAAAATATACATTGGGTATTGGCAGTCAATGTGAATTAAATATCCGGAGCATTGTCAATGTATGATATACATTTGGAACAATGTCAATGTAATGTACATCCAATTTTCGGTAAATATAAAATATACATTTGGTGCATTTGTTAATGTTAATTATATATATTGTATAAATAAACATTTGGTCTACCATCAATGTAGAATATACATTCTCTACACTGCCAATGCAAAACAAACATTTGGTTTATTCACTGTCAATGTTATATTCTGTACACTGCCAGTTTGAAATAAACATTAAATGGTCAAATGTCAACATAAAATACACATTTGATCAAATGTCAATGTAAAATATACATTTGGAACACTGCCAATGTAAAATATACATTCTACACAACAATAATTTACTTCTGAACAAACACAGCATTACATAATTGTTCAGTTATGTAGAATGATCTCAGAGAAGCTCTTTAAAACACTATAGCAATTGAAAACAACAACAACAACAAAATCTGAATAAATAAACTGATCAAAAATGCTTATAGAACTTTTACACAAAACTATATCTTTAAGCCATTAATCCTTCCTTAGAAAATCTAAAACCTTATCCTTCCATTTCTTTCATAGAATATCATGTCTTATCTTATGAATGATAAAACTCTTCCATGCTGACAAGATTAAAATATATGTATATATACATAATGAATTGTATAATTATGAGAGTTGTCCGAAGAAATTTTTGGACAATTTTACTTTCAACAATTTTCAGAAATTATTTAAAAAAAATTTAATGCATACTAATTTTTTTTATTCCAATCAATCCAAGTTAAACAGTCACTACATAACTGTACTGCTAGATTACATAACTACTTATTGATATAAATTATGACATCATCATACGAAATGGCATGCATTATACATGTTCATTATAAGCATTCAAATTTTGAGCATTTAAAGTTAAAAAGGTACCGCAAATGGTGACTTCAGATAAGAACAAAGAGAGACTGACAGTGATTTAGTTCTGTTTTCAATCAAGAATGACACTGAAAGATATATTAAACTAATAACACAGAAAAGAAAGATACATGAAAAATTTGTCTCCATGATAAAGTGTTTAAGCAACATGAGAAAATTCACTCCTGATGGTCAGAAAGTATGCCACATGGATTGTTTTTCGATGTTTACTGCGAACAAACTGTTTGAAAAATTACAGAAAAATCTGGAAAAAGTAAATTTTAAGTAAATCTGAGGTTCAGTGGATTCTAAAGAAAGTACATATGTTTTTAATGTAGTTTATAATTTCATAATCTTTGTGATATGTACATCTATCATAATTTAAACAGTCCACAAATTTCTTGTGACAACCCTCATTAAGATAAACCATGCAAAACAATTAATATAAAAGTAAGTTTGTCAAAATTCACCATTTTTATAGGACATTTGTTTGTAAATCACTTTGATACCACTCTCATTTTCACCTATTTCGCTTAATATAATGTACTCAAAGTGATCTTGGAGGGACTTGAGCAGCAAGTATTTGAAGTCAGTGGTCAAAATCAATCTATACCTAAGAGGCCCTTGTGATATCAAACTACCAAAGAGATGCTTGTCCTGAGTTACTAGGAAATAAGAAAGCTGAAAAACTTAACATTCAAACATAAATTTCCACTATTCTCAAAGGCCTGAATATATATTGTGGCTTTGAAACGGACATTCAAGTCATGCCTTTAGTGCCAAGGTAAAACTGACTTTCTGACATTTTGGCATCAAGTGAATACTTATACACAGGACATTTATAAAATGATAAGAAAAAGTTTAATCATGATTCCATTGAGAATGTAATGTAACAGGCAGAACAAGACACAAATTAAATGATGAGAATTCTTAATCAGTGCTCGAACTTGTTAAAAATTTGGAAAAACATGTACATTGTATATAATATTGATATGCTATAAAAAAAATTCATGCATCAATGAATTATAATCATGCAAGGTCTTATAATTAACAGCAAAAGTTATATATCACATGTTTATATGAAGAATTGGTCATAATTGAAATGAAAAGTTTATTATACAATTTAGATGATGAACTCTTAAACCGATTTAACTGTCAATGATATACGCCATTGCTACCAGTAAACAGCCACATCTGAGCAGTCTGACCAGGCTCTATAATATTAGTAGCTTAATTTCAGTACTTTGATGCGTGTATGTATGTGTGCATGGCTTGCGTACATTCGTATGTATGTATGCTGGCCTGACCTAGCTCTTTATTGGTTAAGCATCTGACAATCATTATTGCAGCTAACATGCAAAAAAATTTAAACTCACTTTAAAGGTCATAATACAAATGTATATGAAGTATATAATGAAGAAAGAGAGTAATGTGCTTATGATAAATATACAGTACAATAGCATATTTCAAAGTAAAAATTAAAAATAATTTAATGGTGAAACTCAAAAATACATACCATAAGCTAAACAAACAGAATTCTACTATAGTATAGTTATATTTTTGAAAAGAACAAAGCAGAAATAAACAATCATGCTTTTATAAGTAGCTCATAGATAAAGACTATAAGCAGGGCTTTTTTCCCTTTGATAGAAGTTCAGTCTCCCCCCCCCCCCCAACATAATATAGGTCATATATCTGTTCATTATTCCAGACACAAATGGGAACCCAAGTAGAACTACCAATGTTTGGTAAGCTAGCTGGATAGCTTCCTCACATGAAAGAATCCAAAATCCTGTTGGGATTCAAACCCACAGCAGTGAGGGGCAAATACTGTATTTATAAATGTACTTGGAAATTACCAGATAAATTTCTTCAACAACCTGTACCAAAATACCTGATACTTTTCTGCAGACTTTATTTTGAACATGACACTAGGTATATATAGAGCTGAGAACAAAAAGCCTTTTCTAAAGATTGATTAAACATGCAAAACATCATTTTCAAACTGGACCAACCCTTAATTTGCTGAATTTGTTAAATGGACTTGCCCAGCTTGGAATTTGGAACAGTCTATTCATTGTTTTGAGGGTTTAGTTATCAAACAACAAAAATTGTTTGAGCTATCAACAGTACTGTAGATAGTAGAGTCTGGCCAGACAGCACAGATGTGCAAGCTAACATGGCTCTATAATGGTGGCAAAATAATAAAATGGAATGGTCTAAAATGGGCATGTTTTCCATAAAGTATTTCAAGTATTGATAAAACTGAAATATTTATACTACATTACTATTTGACTGCGTCGAGGGTGTTATTTCAGTTCCTTGGTTACTAATATGCACTATTACCCTAAGAGACATGAGTAATTTTTTTTATTTTACCAAACCAACATTTAAACATAATTTTTCACCGCTATGCATTATTACTCATCATTGATTTATATCAGGGGAGAGAAGTAGAGCATTACAATTTTTAAGTCTATATAGATTACTCTCCCCTTGGGAATATTGCAAAGATGATGTTCATTTCCAGGATGATAGATCAAAATAACACCATGTGACGTCCCATTAGGCTATATAGTAAAAAGTTTACATGATGTGTAATAATTAATACCACCAACATAATTATCTATGGTATAACAGATCTTCAACTAAGGATCAACTCATTTTAAAACTTTTGGTTTCCAGCAGGCTTTTAAGGGTTTAATACATTTTTATTCACACCTGAATATCATTATGTAACCATCACCTGCACTTTACAAAACTGAAAAGGTAACAAGCATCCAGTGACAGATTGGAAGTTCAACTAAAAATGTGTAAAACCAACAGACTGAAATCGTGTACAAGTTATGGCCGAGTAATGGCCATGTTCCTATTGAGCTATGATATCAACTTACCCTGGTCTGACAATTCTCTAACAGATCTTGGATATCAGCCGTTCGTTCGTCCAGTCTGTATTCTATCTTCTCCTCCATACTGATTATATTCCCCATGTCCTGAAATATATCAAAGATATCCAATTGTTATAGTGTAAGAAGCAAACTTACACTTGCTGCTGGTACAGACCTGTAATATCTAACTTGATGGTAACTGTTTAAAGGGTAACATAGGTCTGCGGAGTTTCTACTTAACATGTACCGGAGTAATAATATCTGTCATATGTTGCCATTCGGACCGGAATATCCATCCCAAGGGGACCCGCCCATTGGGCAGGAACGAGGCTTGCCAAGTTACCGCCCATGGGCGGATTCCCGAGGGACGGATATTCCGATCCGAACCACAAACATATGTCAGACATTTTTACTTGCATATTCTGCCATATTATTTCATATTATAAATGGTTTACCTCAATATGATATATGTTCATGGAAATTAAAGTCATTTCATCCATAACTATTTTCTTACAATAGCGTATGAACTTACAACTTAAATAACAACAGCGAAATGGCGTCATCCTTAGCACATATTTCCCTTCTAAAATGACGTTATTTTAACGTGGTTTATTCATAAAGTGCGCTAAAATGACGTTGCTGTTTGGCATGCGACTCATCTGGCACCCCCCATGCCAGATGAAATTTCCAGCATGGGTAGAACTCACGGAAACGCCAGTCTGCTATGCAATAAAAAGTATGATGTCATTACATCCATGCAACTCTTTTATGAAGTCAGAGGAATGGCATGTGACTTATCTAACATGCAGGTTTAAGATGACATTTTCAAGTACGGAAGTAAACACTTCAAATTTAAGTCTCCATGAACAAAATACATTTTACCAAGCAACACGAGATTAGCATTGTTATAACAGTTGGTGTTCTTTCTTGAAATAGGATTTCTTCCTACTTATTACACAATTTCCTTTTACATGTATTTCTTGTTATTCACTAGTCTAAATTTGTTTTTTTAAATCAACAACATTATTTCACGTACCCAGGAATTTCTGCTGTAAATTTCTTTCAATTATTATCATATAATCAAAGCACTTAAAAGTACTGATGACAAGCGATTTTCTTAAAACAATCTTGGAAAAGAAATCCTGTACTGATTCTATACACCAAAACAACCTTTTTAGGTGGAAAATATTCCAAATTAAGTAATTCAATAAAACTTCTTGGTTCTTCATTATTTCCTAATCCCTAATGGTAACTATGCTTTTGTACTGATCAGGGGAGTCAAATATCGCTGGTCAACAGTTTATTAAGAATGTCTCCTTAAATATGACAAATGTAATTACGCTTAAAGACCCTTAGAAATCTTATATCTTATATCTAAAATTACGAAATGTGTTGTTATGTTAATTGGCTAACTTTGCTGGAATCCGGCTTACCTGTTTCAAATTGTTCACCTGATGTTGATTCAGATCTGATATATCATTCATTTGTTCTTCCATACGCTCTATTCTAAATCTATCCTCTTCCAACATACCCTTAATCTGACCCAGCTCTTGCTGACTCCCAACCTGCAAAATATGTAACTTGTTTAAGCAATGATTCTGTATAATGGATATAAAGATCTTTGAATTTTGGACTAATACATATGCCAAGTTTCAGGGTTCCAACACAAAACAAAATATGAATCAGGTAACAGTATCAAGTAGATTTACACTGAGACCAAAGCATTGGCTGGCATTAGTACAGATATGACATATTAGGGATAGGGACAAAAGCCCTCCTGTGAAAGTGACAGGGCAGACAAAAGCCCTCCAAATCAAAAAATTGAACTCTTTAACTTGTAAAAAAATGTTATAAAGCCTTTAAGAGGTTCCCTTTATAATAATTTCTTGAACTGGTTTAATAAAATTTTACATTATATGAAAACTCATGGATATACAAAATAATTTCTTGATTTTTTTTTAATAAAAATTTTACATTAGATGCCGTACATATATTGTGTAATTTGTTTACCAGATTTGAGGTAGAAATTAAGAAATTCAGTGTAATAGAATACTGTGTAAAGTCTGTGTTACCTTATAAGCATCAAAGTCATCTATAACTCGTTGTAATTTTTCTTGCAGCATATTACTACTCTCTTTCGATTCTCTCAATTCCTGAATAAGACTATCAAGTGCCCCCTGAGGTATAACAATCTGCTGGGAGGCATTCTGTGAGTTGGACTGTGGACTGCTGTGGGCTCCGAACCCAGAACCTGATGTAATACTTGACTTTTCCTCATCAGAATCAAACTTGAAGCTATAAATAGACAATGACATCACTTCCAGTTACTATAAATAGCAATATTTCATCAGTTTCTACAAATAGAATTTTTATTTTTATTAAAAAATAGTTTACCTCTGTTGTTATAAATAGAGCATTGCCAAGAAAAGTTGGCAAAAAGCCTCTTTGTAATATTACATATAAACACATGTAGATGTATAACACCTTACCAAAATTTTTGTCAGCAATGCCCTTATTAATGAGCCGCGTCACGACAAAACCAACATAATTGGTTTGCGACCAGCATGGATCCAGACCAGCCTGCGCATCCGTCCAGTCTGATCAGGATCCATGCTGTTCACTTACAAACCCTATAACAAGTAGAGAAACTGATAGCGAACAGCATGGATCCTGATCAGACTGCGCAGATGCGCAGGCTGGTCTGGATCCATGCTGGTCGCAAACGCACTATGTTGGTTTTGTCAGCAATGCCCTTATTTTATTGTATACAACTAAATGAGCAAATACAGTAACTTAGCATTAAGGTAACAGAAAGCAACATACAAACATAATTACAACAAAAGCAGACAACATTTTGTAATGCCACAACACCAGCAGTAAAAAACAAAATTACGTTATTTCAATTTTAATCAAATATCTTGTATGTCTAATTGATAAATGTAAGCTATTTCTCATTAAACAATCTTCAAATAGGTAAGATTCTTTAATATGAAAATGGTTGCTTAGTAATACATGATAGTAATATGATAAAGTAATAAAATTCTCACACCAAATAAATAATGTTGAATAAAATGTTAACATAAAATATATGTCTTAATTAATGAAAGGTTCTTATCATCTGGTAATTTCTATGAAATAAAATTGACAACAAATTGTTATGTCTAGCTGACGATTTGTTTCCTGTTCTTCTATTTTTAGAAACGAACATCAATGGCACACTTTAATAAGCACTCGGGGTGCTCTTTTGAAAAATACTTAGTAGTGATATGATGCACTTTTCCAAGTAAAATTACTGAAATACTTAGTTTGAAACAGCACAGAATTGTTTTTCTAACAAAAAAAGAAAAGCTGAAGGCTCAGCTTTAAGTATTTAAATCTTATTGATAAAATGAGATAACAACAATTTTACAAGGAAAAATAGCGAAGCTTTGCAAATTAAATAGCTAAAACAAACTAAATGTCAACTCAAAGGAGAAGAATAGTGATTAAACATCACCATAGCAACTGTACTTTTACATTTATCATAATGTGCAGTGTGTGTATCATAATTTAGAATGTTACAATTAAAAATAAAATTGAAGAGAATGTTGGTCCCTATAGCAACTGCTCTTATCATTACACATATTCATCTTACTGCAGTATTAGCTATACATTATTATGAAATAATTTTACGAAATTTATAAATGGTAAAATTTTGTTGTTTTCACAGCCTATGGTCATTTCTTGAAAGATTCTCTGTTACAAATGAATATTGCTCAAAAACAGAAAAAAAATGATCTGGAATAAAATATTTTTCTTCTAGTAAACCATAAAGCAATGATTTCTTGAGACAATTATACAGTATTTTACAAACATATATTCACCATAAAGTTATTTTGGAATTATCCTTTTTCAAAACAACTACTGGCAGAAGATTTTATAGCTAATTATACAATTTAATCAATTATACCTTGTTTAAAGAGGGATCTTCATTTACAAAATTGGGATAAGGCAATAAAAATTTCAATAAAGAATAATAAACTTTAACTGAAACTGTCACAGGTCTGGCAAGATTACCCCCACATGCCACTTTGTCAACAGAGTAATTATTTTGGCTGACAGCTTAATTCTATAAATGCATGAGACTTAAAAATATACATCATTAGATTGTTTGAACAGGCTACATCTTTATTTTTAAAGGCCATCAACAATCCCATTTTCATGCATGGTAGATGATCAACTAAGAGTTAGGAGTGATATGCAATTTTTAGACACATGTATTTTCTTAGTGATCACAGGGTTCTTGCCACAACATACAATCCGATTAAAATCAGATCATAATTAAAGCTATGCATAAGGATCTGACAGGCACCAATAGGAGGTCACCTTCTTGTGACCTTTCAAACTGCTTATCATTGGCGAGCTTTTTCACAAATTTGAAAGCAATGCGGTTTCTTATTTTAACTGCTGGAGTAGGTAATTTTTACAATTTCAAGGGTCCTTCCCATTATTACCATTCTTAGAGGGCATTTTCATTCTGTTATTGCAAATCTGGCATAGCATAAAATTATGTATGGTGCTTGTTTGAAATGTACAATAAACTTGATATTGGAATGTGTTCTGGCAATTCGACACACCTCATGACAAACATCTTTAATACATGCATTGTTAAGAAACATTTTAATGCATTCATCTTTGAAGAAATCTTTGTTAACTTAGTGCGGTCCATCTATCATAAATACTGCCACAGTAATAGTCCTGCCAGCATATTTAAAATTCAAACACCCTGACTCAGCAAAATTGGAAGCATTATATTAAATTAAACTGTTTTACAAAACCAATTAATGACATCAAACAAATACATGCATATTAATTCCCAGAACCTTTCATATCCTAGTCAATTAGTAACTTATCTGCGCAATTCTTATCATTCACAACCAATACAACATACATGAAGTTATATAATTATCTGCATACAAAATCACTACATAAAATTTTCATTTCTGTTACAACAGGCCATATTGTTTAACACTGCAGGGATGACGTGTCACACATGCATAAACAGATGTCACCACCTAATTTTCCAGAAAACATTCAAAAGGCAATAACTATTGCATATAAATGCACAGGAATTAAAACTTGATTTGTGGCGGCTGAACTGTTGTAAATTCAATGTGACTTACTGCTGTGATCTGGAGTGAAAACTACCAAAAACATCACCAACTTTATTGGAAGAATACACATGCTAGTACAAACAAATTATATAAAGTTTTAAATGAAATCTATCAAGAAACATTTACAAATCTGTAGGCAAATTGCTTCATAAAATATTCAGAAAGGCCATAAATGGGGGTAATAACACAATTTTAGAAGGGAGTAGGCAACATGCTGGTAAAAACAGTTTATATTAGTTTTAATCAATCTTATATAGCAGACAAAAGGCTAGAAGTGTTGACTGAATGGCAAGGGGACAAGCTGACACCAGTACACCCCCTTTGGCTTTCAAACTTTTTTACTGGGTTACGATAATGAAACTTATATACAAATATGTAAAATATCAACTGACAACCATGATTACCATAATTCTAACTTTATAAACGTAAACAAGAGCTGTCGGTAGGACAGCACGCTCGACTATTCTAAGTGCTTGATAGTAAAAGAGCCTTGATAATGTTAAATTTTTTAAGTTCACAAAAGGGCTAATTTTTTTTTATAAATTCATGTTATAGGCCTTAGAGAGAGTCTAATTATACAGTATTGGCTTGACTATTCGGAAGGTAATGTCACAAGGGTGTTTTATTGAGTATAATAATACTAATTACCTATGAATACATAAATTTGACAGAAAAGGTACAAAGGCTTGTTATTAAGATGTTTTATCAAGTAAATCACTGCTTTATTATTATGAATGCATAAAATTGTCCCAAAAAAGGCACAAACCCTTCAGTAGTTATGGAGATAACAGCTTACAAGCAAAACTTTACCATGAATTTCTAAGTTGAAAAAGGGGAGAAAAATCAGCCTAAATGCAAGATAGAATTATGGATCTTTGTCAGTGACCTACAATTATGACCCTAAATGCATATGTGAAGTTTTAAATAAATATCTTTAATAGTTATTGAGATATGTAAAACTTGCATGTAAACATTAACCAAGAGACTAAGTAGAAAAGGGGATATGAATCAGCCCTAATGCAAGATAGAGTTATGGAACTTGGTTTCTAAGTTTCAAAGGGGCAAATAATTCTGCAAATATTGCAGGCAGAGTTATGCAATTTTGCAAACTGATGAACATTGTTACTATAAAAAAGTATTTTAAATTTCAATTGAATATCTCAAGCAATAATTGAGATATTTAACTTTACAAAAAACTTTAACCAAAATTTCTAAGTTATAAAGGGGCATAATTCTGTCAATACTGTAGGCAGAGTTATCCAACTTGTCAATCTGATGTACCTTGTTACTATAAATAAGTATTGTAAGTTTCAAATGAATATCTCAAGCAATAATTGAGATATTTGACTTTACAAAAAACTTTAACCAACGCAGACGCCGACGCAGACGCCGGGGCGACTACAACAGCTCTCGTATTCTTCGAATAGTCGAGCTAAAAAAAACCTTTAAATTTTAAATTATTTCAACCAATGAACTGGTAATATGTAAGGATATTTAAATATCAATGTACTAAAATCTCCATTAGTGAAGGCATCAACTGCACTTATGATACTGTACAAAATGGCATCTGAGGTCGTGTCATAAAGCCATAAGGTAGTCATTTATTATCCATCAAGCACTCAGAGACATAAAAAAAAAGTAACTTCGAAAATCTCTCTCATCTAAGCCTGCCAATACTGGCAACATTGTTAATGGATTATGTAAAAAAAGAAGCCCACAAAACTATGATTAACATTTGTAGCCTTAAGCCTCACAGATTTCCAGACATGATTCCTAGCTGCCAGTATAATAACATTTCTAAGACCGGTTAGTTTAGCCCCGGCTTTCATTCATTTCTTGTGTCATCAATCTATCACTCTATTACAGCTTCTATTGTCTTCATCAATTCCGAGATGATTTTGTCATACTTAGTTTCTCAGGATATTTATTTTATAACCTCTAACATCGATTCGTATTAGAGAAACAGACTCGAGCTTTTTTTTTGGGGAACTTTTCCAAATCTTTTGTTTTTTGGGGCTTTTAAAATTTTGTTCTAAATTAACCCTTTTTAAAAAATTCCCATTAATTTAAAAAGGGTGAAAAAGGTCCAATAAATGACAGTTTAACCAAAAATAATTTTTTTTAATTTTTTCGACCTAAAAATAAATTTTGTTTAATAAGTAAAAAAGGATTTTTTGGCGGGGAAAAGGGTTTAAAAAAATTTTTAATTTTTCTTTAAAATCATGAAAATTTTAAATTTCTTTTTGAAGTCCCCGGGCCCAAAAAAATAAACTTTAGGGGAAACAAAAATTTTCCCTTTAAATTTTTTCTCTGGGGCATACGAGGGCCCCTTGACCAAAAAAAAAAAATTTTTTAAACCGATTTCCAAAAAAACCCAAACTTTAAATTTTAACCCTTCCAAAAATTTTGCAAAATGATACAACATAAAAGATCATATGATACCATCAAATATCGACTAACCACTAAAATATATACAACAGGAGATAATTAGTACAACAAGTGCAGTGATCTTATATTAACTGGCCACTAACACATATGAATAATACGAATAATACGAATACTACGCATAGAAACACAAGAAGAGATTTCTACAATTAGTGTTGTGATCAACAGTAATTGAGGTACTAAAACATCATACTAGGGGTGTCACGGTTTGAAAATTTTTTAACTGTTTCAATGGTAACCTAATAAATATTAATCTGTTAAATATTTACCCGACTATACTAATAAAATCCTTAAATTTTCAACATTAACTTTGTTTCTTTATGACAAGATATGAAATTTTGTTTGTAAGTTAGTATTTTGTTGTATTCAATATGATTACAATACATATCCGAATATGGGGTAACTATTTTCCGTTAGGGCCGTACCTTACTCGATCAGATTGGAAAAAGTACATTGTACACTTAGAAATACAAACAAATTGTCATTTCTTGTTATTAAAAAACTAACGTAATATATTTAGAATCAATTTAAAACTTTTTTGCCTCTTTGTCAAATACTAACCATGGTAATACCACTTTTCTTTATTTTAGCTAAAAATCTGTTAACATTGATAAAAGTGACACCCCTATGTACTATAAACTTTGGTATACATATACAAACAGCAAAAGCTATTTCATACATCAAGCAGGATCTGGTTTTATAAGGGCAACTTCTGTTCATCAAAAAAACTACAATATCATTAATCCCCCCCTCCCCCACCCCCTCCTGGAACTTTTTTTCTCCTCTGATCTTTTTTAACCCATAACCTGCGGATTTTCATAAATGCACATGACTAACTTCAATGTTAACTGTCTACTATGATAATAAGTGTTGGGAATAACAACATATAATAAGATCTGCTGTATAAAGCCAGGTCTGACTGCACAGATGTGAAGACATAATAAATTTATTGGGGATCTTTTTTTTTCTTTTGGTTCCTTCTGGTTCCAGAAGGGTAATATTAAAATTTATTCTGTATAATGTAAAAGACTTAAATTAAACAAGCATTTAAAACCACCTCTAAGATCAAGCTAAACAAAGTTGCCCTTTTACACAAAACCTACCTAGGGGCTTGTGTTTCTTCGTTTTTACCAGTGAAAGCTACCTCCCTGTAAATATCATACAGATTTACCTCCCTTGTTAAAGACTGTGACACAATCTGTACAGAGTTGTCTTTCTTTTTTTTTATTGCAGAATGTCATATTTATGTATGACTTTGTGTAATACTATGTAGCAAAGTCAACTATATATATGAAGCCTTTTTGACAATCATTATATGAGGATATGGTAGAAAAGTTTTGATTTCTTATGTTATAAACCTTTAATATTTGCCACAGTATAGCTCAACAGCATAAAAGGCAATGTATGGAAAGACAACTCTATAGATACATAAAAATATGAAATACTGTATAGATAATATATAATAAATTATGTATGGAAAAACACTTCTGTAATAACATTAAAAACATTAAATACAGTACTGTTAATCTGAAAAAAAAAAGATTATAAAATTCAACACAAACTTGATTGGCAAAACTGTAATTATTAGAAAATCAAGAGGTTTTGCAATTAAATAAATTTTTAATCACTTAAAACTCACACATGACACGAAGATTATACTTAGTTCTGATAACATGACATTACATAACATAACATAACATATCATATCATAACAAAACATGACATAACATAACATATCATATCATATCATATCATATCATAACATAACATATCATAAAATAGCAAAGCATAATATATAACATACAATCATGTAATTTTAACACATGGTGATAACATTAACTTTAAATAACATGATTGTAACATAATGTAACATGACATGATAATTGACATGACATGACTCCAAACAGTAAAATAACGTTTTAACATGATGAAGAAAAGTAAAACTGTTAGGTTAACTGAAAGCTTTAACAGGACCTGGGTATTGGATCTTTCCATTTAATACAGTGCATACTACAAAAGTGAAAAAAAAAAAATACTTTTTTTCATTATGTCACTAAAAAAAAACATTTTTATTCTCCATCAAAATGTAGCTAAATTGCCCTACTTATTTTTTGTTTGTTTTTTTTTGTTTTGTTTTTTTTTGGTTTGGTTTTTTGCGCCACACAAACACAGTAAAGGTCATATGGCAACTACCTGCTGTTAGATCAAGGTCATTAAATAGGTCAATGTCAAGTTTGGTTTGACCTACTTATAGGTGTTTACTATAAGGTTGTTATATCCAAGAATAAATTAAAAATATCTATTCATTACAATTACAATTTTAGCAAAATTCAATAATTTGACCTTACAAGTTATGGCCAATTTTAACACAATTCAATAATTGACCTTCACGGTCATGTTAAGGTCAAAGTCAAATATAGTTTGACGTATTTAAAAACATTATTAAAAAGATTGTTATGTCAAAGTATAGATATAATGCATCCATAAATAAGAAAGTTATAGCCTGAATTACCAACAATTTCAGCAAATTTTAAGCAATTAACTATGAAGGTCAAGGTCATTTATTTGGTCATTGTCAAATTCCTTATAATATGAACATAGACATCATAAAAAATATTCATGTCAAGTTTCAATAAAACTGGTGTGTAATTATAGACCCTTCTTATCAATAATAATAATATTAAAGAAGATTAGTGTGACCTTGACATTTTGACCCAAAATAAGAATGGAACCTAAATACAAAGTTTGAAGTTCCCATGTAAATGCACTCTGATTTAAATAAAATGGCCAGATTTAATGCTTTTGTTATTATGGGTCCCAATGACCTTTTGACCAGAAAATGTGTGTGTCAGGTCACTAAGCACCTATCAAGATGCATTCACATATTTTTGTTTCAATGTAAAAGCTTTGTTAGTATTGAAGTTCAATAATGACAATACAAGCGACTTAATGGTTTTTTATGCTGAAGCCATAGCATAAGTAGGGCGTTTAACATAAACTCCTACTTTTTCTGCCAATAATAGTCAAGCTGATATAACCGTAAGCATGCTGGTGGCCATACAGCCAGTGCAGACAAAGATCATCTGGCACAGCCATGCTCACTCAGATAATGCTCAGTTCCCTATTTATTTAGTACATATCTATTTATTTAGTACATATTTTTGAAAATTCCCAAAAGACAATGAATAGTTTTGTTTCAGTGGTAAAGATGGAGACATTCATTTAATATAATTAGTATGGTAAGGTTCATTTAAGATATTTAGTATGGAAAGGACAAAACATATCATCATATATTTACTTATTTTATGTAATGTTGTTCAGTCAATGCCATTTACCATTATATGATTTATCATGCATAAACTTTGGCAAGGAAAAAACACAAATAAATATATCAAGTATGTGGATAGATTTTAAAAATAAATAATTTAAATTAAATAAGTGGATACAACTTTAAAACTAAAAAATTAAAGAAGTGGGCAAATTTTTTAAATAAATATATTAAATAACTGGATACTATTTTTTAAATAAATATTTTAAACAAATAATAGACAAAAACAAGAATATGTATTTGGAAAAACACAAATTCCCCAGGCCAACCTAACAACTTTTCCAAAAAGGTTTTCCATTTTTTGGTTATGGACAGAAAAATGGCTAAAATTATTGTAAACACTTTTTAAATATAAATTGACAGAGTCATGGCCTTTTGTTATTGTAAAAAAAAAATGTAACTTGGCAATGTCTTTGCTATGTGACGAATTACCAATCAAATACAATATAAAAATGACCTTGAACTTTAACCCAGTGATCCCAAACTCCACCCAAACTTAAAGGAACACCAAATGTATGTTCTTTCCAAGAATGAAACAAGAGGGCCATGATGGCCATTAGGTCGCTCACCTGTATATAGGCCCCCCCACACCCCCGGGCCAATTTTTACCCAAGGGCTTTTATTTGTTTATTTGAACAGACTTGGTAGACACCCATAAGAAGATGTTTCATGCTTAACATCTAAGTTCTAGCTCATTGGCTTTTTTAAAAGAAGATTTTTAAAGTTTTTACTATACACATATAGTTAAAAACAATGACACCCTTGGGGCAGGGCCAGTTTTGACCCCCCGGCGTTTATTTTAACAAACTTTGTAGATATTTATTTAAAGATGTTTCATGCTTAATATCTAAACTCTAGCTATTTGGGTTTTTCCAAAGAAGATTTTTAAGTTTTTGCTATACACATATAAGGAAAATCAATGACCCCCCCCCCCCCGGGCCAGTTTTGACCCCAGGGCTTTTATTTGAACATACTTGGTAGACACCCATTAGAACATGTTTCATGCTAAATATCTTAGCTCTAGCTCTTTGAGTTCTTTAGAAGAAGATTTTTTAAGTTTTTACTATATGCATATAGGGAAAATCAATGACCCCCTGGGGCGGGGCCAATTTTGACCCCAGGGCTTTTATTTGAACAAACTTGGTAGACACTCATTAGAAAATGTTTCATGCTAAATATCTTAGCTCTAGCTCTTTGGGTTCTTTAAAAGAAAATTTTTTAAGTTTTTACTATATGCATATAGGGAAAATCAATGACCCCCGGGGCGGGGCCAATTTTGACCCCAGGGCTTTAATTTGAACAAACTTGGTAGACACTCACTAGAAGATGTTTCATGCTTAATATCTTAGCTCTAGCTCTTTGGGTTCTTTAAAAGAAGATTTTTAAGTTTTTACTATATGCATATAGGGAAAATCAATGACCCCCTGGGGCGGGGCCAATTTTGATCCCAGGGCTTTTATTTGAACAAACTTGGTAGACATTCACTAGAAGATGTTTCATGCTAAATATCTAAGCTCTAGCTCTTACGGTTCTTTAAAAGAAGATTTTTAAGTTTTTACTATATGCATATAGGGAAAATCTATGACCCCCAGGGGCGGGGCCAATTTTGACCACAGGGCTTTTATTTGAACAAACTTGGTAGACACCCATTAGAACATGTTTCATGCTAAATATCTTAGCTCTAGCTCTTTGGGTTCTTTAAAAGAAGATTTTTTAAGTTTTTACTATATGCATATAGGGAAAATCAATGACCCCCCCCCCCCCGGGGCGGGGCCAATTTTGACCCCAGGGCTTTTATTTGAACAAACTTGGTAGACACTCACTAGAAGATGTTTTCATGCCAAATATCTAAGCTCTAGCTCTTATGGTTTTTTAAAAGAAGATATTTAAAGTTTTTTCTTTTGGTTGCCATGGCAACCAGAGTTCTGCATGGAATTAAATTCTTTGAACAATTTTTAAAGGTGACCACCAAAGGAACATTCCTGTGAAGTTTGGATGAAATTGGCTCAGTGGTTTATGAGGAGATGTCATTTAAAGCAAAAGTTTACGGACGGACGGATGACGGACGGACGGACGCCGTCGAAAAGCGATCACAAAAGCTCACCCTGTCACTTTGTGACAGGTGAGCTAAAAAATGTGCAAAAATCTATTGTTAAGTTGTTAGCACATATGTCCTTCACCCCATGACCCCCAAGCCTGGACCATCTGAATATGAAAAACGTCAGTCAATAAATGAAGGCCATACCAGCAGAAGTAAAAAATTCTATTTTTGGCATTGATGATCTTGACCTTGACCTAAATGATCCCTATATCTACTCAAAGGAAAATGGCAATTCTCTGCATCTTGTTGTAACTTTCTTTGTTAATAAGTACATAAAATGCACCCCATTCAAACAATAATATAATAAATAACATATGATTTAGGGATAACATGGTACACAATAATGATTATGACTTATCCACTAGTATGTATCTATTTTCACTAGTATATACACATTCAATGCAATTCTCCACCAAGTTGCACATGTTGAAATGTTATTATGATATGTAGAGACAGTTAATGTGCCTACTTTAGTAAATACCTTATTACCCTATAAAATATATTGATATGGTAATGTAACAAACCTAGACAAAATCTATGCAAAATAAGATATTCCCTCCAAATCTATATTTAAATCTATATTTAGAAATCTGAATATAAAGTCTGTTCATGAAACTTGAGAGAAAAAAAGCAAGTGTATCTCTCTCCCACCCACCCCATCCCATTGCTGGCTTAACAGTATTCATTCTTTAAGCACAACTACAAAAATTTTTTTTAAAAGAAAGAAACCCCATCAATCTTAAATCTTAAAACTAAAGCTTATAATGCTATGTCTTCCATTTCAATACAATGCATCCTGAACAGACTCTGAAACAAAGTGTAATTATTTGTAAGCCTTTTAGATAAACAACATAACACCAAATTATATTTGATAACCCATAAAATACAAAATATAAATGATAAGGTAAAGATATAAATCTAAGGCAGATAGAAAAAATATTTGAAGTTTCTCAAAAACAAAATAATGAAATTTTGCAGAACTGTACATTGATGATATACAAAATAATTCTGTAACATTTCACTTTGAATATTTCTACAAACCAATATAACACTTAAAAATACCCTATAATGTCCAATTTAAAAATTCACCCAGACCTTTTTGGCAAAAACTTCTTTTTAGATTTACCTTTCCTTCATCATAAAATCCATTTAAAATTAAATGTGAAGGGAGAAAACTGTTGGTACATTTCAACTAATAACTGTCTATAGCCCCATATTTCTGAGGCATAGATAATAATATTATCTTTGAAATTTGAGAAACTCCAATATCTTTAAAGCCTTAGATACTAGTAAAAGCATTGTGGGGTGATATAAATGCTATGTTAATCAAATGCTTTCCCACAAAAAAGTCTCTACCTTGTAAACTGAGGCTTGAATCTGAAGAAATCAGAAAGTTCAGACATAAAATTAAGTACACAGCAAGAAGCATATGAGCCGCCTCACGACAAAACCAACATAATGGGTTTGCGACCAGCATGGATCCAGACAAGCCTGCGCATCCGCGCAGTCTGATCAGGATCCATGCTGTTCGCTATCAGTTTCTCTACTTGTAATAGAGTTGGTAAGCGAACAGCATGGATCCTGATCAGACTGCGCGGATGCGCAGGATGGTCTGGATCCATGCTGGTCGCAAACCCATTATGTTGGTTTTGTCATGACGCGGCTCATATACTGTTCTTTGATTTCCTCCTTTGTTGTAAAGTGATTGGATTTAGCCAATTATTTTAAATCAGCACAAATACAGCAGATTTGTCAAAATTAACTTATTTTCATGAAGAAAAAAAAACCTTTCTTGTGTTGACAAGTTCTTGTTTCTCATATATTTATGAATGAAATAAACTTTTACAAATATCTGTAAAATATACTGCTCTAAGGTTGAGAAAATGTGACGCTGTATTTAACCAAGATTTTTTTTATAATTTTGACCACAGGAGCATGATTTAAGTAACTTTTGAGAGAATCACAAGGTGGCGCTACATGCCAAATATCTAAGCTCTGGTCATTGTAATTTTTGACAAGAAGATTTTTATAGATCTTACTTTTAAAGTCTATTTTTAGCTCCTGTGACCTACTTATATATCAGACTAAAACCATTTATATAACCTTTTTAAAGGACCACTTAAGGATCATTCTTGTAAAGTTTGGTCAAAAACCACAAATAAATTGTTGTCAAGGACAGAAAAAGAACGTAAAACAATGGAAGATGAACATTGCCATCACAAAAGTTGTCTTTTGTGAAAAGACTTTTTTGGGGCTCAAATAGAGTCTCTGTTTGGAAATAACCACAGATGTCATTAAAGAAAGACTATAATTATGAAGTAACAGACTGAGTAACTAAAATGAATTATGCCGGTTCTAAGACTATCATAATATTCAAACAAAAACTGCTAGACTTATTTTGTCAAAATTATTATTTAGGGTATTAATTTCTCCCAATATTGTAAATTTAAACATCAATATTGAGGCAGGATACACCGATTTAAAAAATAAATTAATTTTTTATGACAATTGGGAGCGATCTAAGAGCTAGAACCAGTTATGTTTTGTCTCAGACTGATGCCAGAAAAATGCATATATATATATCAACTAAAATGGTTTAACTATAGAGGTGACTTTTCTAAAGTGTTAGCAGAAAGCTAATGAATAAAAATCAGGTTAAATACAGTAAACAATATGTTAAAATATACTCTATGTTATAAGAAATGGTATATATTGTAAAACTACCAAATTGTAAAACTACCAATCATCTATTTCCTATTTTATTGCACCCTGTTTTTTAACTTTTCAAAATTGATTTCTCCTTGATCACTAAAACCATTTATGATTAAAAATTGTTTTTTGGGTTTTTTTTAAGATAAAAAAAGACTAATAGATTTTTTTTTTTTTGTTATCAGGCAGTCAACAAAAGCCATTAGCTGATTTTGACCCCCATAGTGATGGTATAGGCAAAATTGTACGTTTAGATTTGAACATATTTAATAATTGTTTTGAAACAACCTTTAATAAATAGGTTCATTTCTTTTACAAAATATTTTTTTTTTTAACAAATCAAAAAAGAAACAGCACAGACAAGAACACCCAAAAAATAACCCAAAACATACTGCCAAGAGATAAAATAAACTCTTATAAATTCAGTACATACACTACTAAAAGAGCCTATAAAATTTAGTACTATGTGCAACACTATCATAATTGACTCTGAATATCACCAACTTAGTGCAGTAACACTCTGGTCAACTTCTATTGTGAAACAATAGGAATTAACCTGTTACTGCACCCAGGTAATGTTTTGTTATTTCAGATAAGACAGTATTGCACTTCATCCTTAGAATAAGTTTGTATAAAGTCACTCTACCTGGCGGGCAATGTCCCTCCTCCCTGAGATTTTTCACCCTCCTCCATCTGGCCATCTTCTGAGACCTCTGAAATTCCCCGAAGAAAAAAAATAGTATGTTAAGATTCACATGTAACATATAATTCCATGTTATAGATATTTATTTCAACTGAACGTAATACTGTAATTTTCTGAAGTTAAAGAAATGAGACAAAATTCTGTGATCTAAGTGAGTATTTCTTAAAATAACAGCATTGTGTAAGAAAAACAAAGTTAAAAATAGCATAATGTTATGCAAAAATTAAAACTTTACATAAATATTTTTGCACCCAGCTAATATTTACAATATGTATCTGGTATCAGTTAAAAAAATTAACATTACCAACTCAAGTATTGCATTATCTTAATAGGTTTAGTGCCAGAATTTAAAGGTAATACAATCAAATACTGTAAAGCTGTCACCAAATAACAAAACAAGTATTTTTAAATTTTGAACCATCATTAATCAAACTGTTTCTTACAATGCACAGTATCATCTTCAACAAAACTGTCATTAAAAATCACATCATTTACAGGGAACAATGAGCCTCACACAATAATCAAACACATGAATCCATTGTTTGTTTACCTAATGTATAAGTCAATTGTAATGCTGCCAAGCAAAAGTGAGCAAGGGAAATAACCTGAGTTCTAACCTATCAACTGTGGCAATTTTGTGGAGGTTCTGGCACCAAAATTGTGAGGATATGCCTGACTCTGGCACCAAAATTGTGAGGATATGCCTGACTCTGGCACCAAAATTGTGAGGATATGCCTGACTCTGGTACCAAAATTGTGAGGGTATGCCTGACTCTGGTACCAAAATTGTGAGGATATGCCTGACTGGCACCAAAATTGTGAGGGTATGCCTGACTCTGGCACCAAAATTGTGAGGATATGCCTGACTCTGGCACCAAAATTGTTGAGGGTATGCCTGACTCTGGCACCAAAATTGTGAGGGTATGCCTGACTCTGGCACCAAAATTGTGAGGGTATGCCTGACTCTGGTACCAAAATTGTGAGGGTATGCCTGACTCTGGTACCAAAATTGTGAGGATATGCCTGACTCTGGCACCAAAATTGTGAGGGTATGCCTGACTCTGGCACCAAAATTGTGAGGATATGCCTGACTCTGGCACCAAAATTGTGAGGATATGCCTGACTCTGGCACCAAAATTGTGAGGATATGCCTGACTCTGGTACCAAAATTGTGAGGATATGCCTGACTCTGGCACCAAAATTGTGAGGATATGCCTGACTCTGGCACCAAAATTGTGAGGATATGCCTGACTCTGGCACCAAAATTGTGAGGATATGCCTGACTCTGGCACCAAAATTGTGAGGATATGCCTGACTCTGGCACCAAAATTGTGAGGATATGCCGGACTCTGGCACCAAAATTTTGAGGATATGCCTGACTCTGGTACCAAAATTGTGAGAATATGCCTGACTCTGGCACCAAAATTGTGAGAATATGCCTGACTCTGGCACCAAAATTGTGAGGATATGCCTGACTCTGGCACCAAAATTGTGAGGATATGCCTGACTCAAAATATGATAGATTTAATCATCTGACTTTAACCAGATTTAAAAATCCAAAAAGACCCCCTTTTACCCCACAGAGGGTGTAAGGGTACTGGCCCTAAATTTGAACGGTACATGACACACATAACTATGCTCATCGGGCAGTGACACTGAGAGAGATTTTAACTCAATTACAAACTGAATTTATGAACTGTAATAAAAACTGTCAAACATTGCTTAGAAAGTTTATACCTGCCTGTCCTAAAAAAACTTTACTGATCTGTGCTCTCACTATATTTTACAACAAAATTATACAGGAACAAGATATGTTTGTAAAACATGTATGCCCCCTATCAGCAGCCAATTAGTCATGTGATAAGGTTATTATGCATGACTTCTGACCCAGTGATCTAACAATTAATAAGGGTTATCGAGTATCTACTGGTCATGACCTTAACCTTTGACCCCTTGACCCAAAACTCAATAGGGGTCATCTGCTGGTCACGACCAATCATCATACAAAGTTTGAAGTTCCTAGGCCTAAGCGTTTTTAGTTAATTGATCAGAAACCGTTTTTAACATACAAGGTCAATGTGACCTTGACCTTTGACCCCAAAATCAATACGGGTCATCTGCTGCTCATGACCAATCACCATGCCAAGTTTGAAGTTCCTAGGCCGAAGGGTTCTTTAGTTATTGATCAGAAACTGTTTTTACTTACAATGTCAATGTGACCTTGACCTTTGACCCCTTGACCCAAAACGCAATAGGGGTAATCTGCTGGTCATGACAAATCATCATACAAAGTTTGAAGTTCCTAGGCCTAAGCGTTTTTAGTTAATTGATCAGAAACCGTTTTTAACATACAAGGTCAATGTGACCTTGACCTTTGACCCCAAAATCAATAGGGGTCATCTGCTGCTCATGACCAATCACCATGCCAAGTTTGAAGTTCCTAGGCCGAAGGGTTCTTTAGTTATTGATCAGAAACCGTTTTTACTTACAATGTCAATGTGACCTTGACCTTTGACCCCTTGATCCCAAAATCAATAGGGGTAATCTGCTGGTCATGACAAATCACCATACCAAGTTTGAAGTTCCTAGGCCTAAGCGTTCTTAAGTTATTGATCAGAAACCGTTTTTACTTACAAGGTCAATGTGACCTTGACCTTTGACCCCTTGACCCAAAACTCAATAGGGGTCATCTGCTGGTCACGACCAATCATCATACAAAGTTTGAAGTTCCTAGGCCTAAGCGTTTTTAGTTAATTGATCGGAAAATGTTTTTACCTACAAGGTCAATGTGACCTTGACCTTTGACCCCAAAATCAATAGGTCATCGGCTGGTCATGACCAATCACCATACCAAGTTTGAAGTTCCTAGGCTTAAGGGTTCTTAAGTTATTGATTGGAAAGCATTTTTACCTACAAGGTCAATGTGACCTTGCCCTTTGACCCCTTAACCCCAATATCAATAGGGGTCATCTGCTGGTCATGACCAATCACCATACCAAGTTTGAAGTTCCTAGGCCTAAGGGTTCTTTAGTTATTGATCGGAAACCGTTTTTACCTTAGAGGTCAATGTGACCTTGACCTTTGACCCCTTGACCCCAAAATCAATAGGGGTCATCTACTGATCATGACCAATCACCATATCAAGTTTGAAGTCCCTAGGCCTAAGGGTTCTTTCGTTATTGATCGGAAACTGTTTTTACCTACAAGGTCAATGTGACCTTGACCTTTGGCCCCTTAACCCCACAATCAATAGGGGTCATCTGCTGGTCATAACCAATCACCATACCAAGTTTGAAGTTCCTAGGCCTAAGGGTTCTTTTGTTATTGATCGGAAACCGTTTTTTACCCAAGAGGTCAATGTGACCTTGAACTTTGACCCCTTGACCCCAAAATCAATAGAGGTCATCTACTGATCATGACCAATCACCATACCAAGTTTGAAGTTCCTAGGCCTTAAAGTTCTTTAGTTATTGATCGGAAACCGTTTTTGCTTACAAGGTCAATGTGACCTTGACCTTTGACCCCTTGACCCCACAATCAATAGGGGTCATCTACTGATCATGACCAATCACCATATCAAGTTTGAAGTCCCTAGGCCTAAGGGTTCTTTCGTTATTGATCGGAAACTGTTTTTACCTACAAGGTCAATGTGACCTTGACCTTTGGCCCCTTAACCCCACAATCAATAGGGGTCATCTGCTGGTCATAACCAATCACCATACCAAGTTTGAAGTTCCTAGGCCTAAGGGTTCTTTTGTTATTGATCAGAAACCGTTTTTTACCCAAGAGGTCAATGTGACCTTGAACTTTGACCCCTTGACCCCAAAATCAATAGGGGTCATCAACTGATCATGACCAATCACCATACCAAGTTTGAAGTTCCTAGGCCTTAAAGTTCTTTAGTTATTGATCGGAAACCGTTTTTGCTTACAAGGTCAATGTGACCTTGACCTTTGACCCATAGACCCCACAATCAATAGGGGTCATCTACTGATCATGACCAATCACCATACCAAGTTTGAAGTTCCTATGCCTAAAAGTTCTTTAGTTATTGATCGGAAACCGTTTTTGCTTACAAGGTCAATGTGACCTTGTCCTTTGACCCCTTGACCCCAAAATCAATAGGGGTCATCTACTGATCATGACCAATCACCATACCAAGTTTGAAGTTCCTAGGCCTTAAGGTTCTTTAGTTATTGATCGGAAACCGTTTTTGCTTACAAGGTCAATGTGACCTTGACCTTTGACCCCTTGACCCCAAAATCAATAGGGGTCATCTACTGGTCATGACCAATCACCATACCAAGTTTGAAGTTCCTAGGCCTAAGGGTTCTTTAGTTATCACTCGGAAACCATTTGGTCTACGGACCGACGGACCGACGGACCGACAGACCGACGGACCGACGGACCGACAAGTGCAAAGCAATATACCCCCTTTTCTTCGAAATGGGGGCATAAATATTTAAATGACCTGGAAAATAATGTATTTAGACGAATGATATGAAGTTTATTTGGTAAAGTCAAAAGATAACTTGAACAACTGAGGAAAATTGTACACACTCCTTTCTTGTTTTTTGAAAGAAATACATATAATAGTAAATATAATACAGTGTAACTTCCGAATTCCGGAACTTCTGAAATCCGGAAACTTCTAAAAACCGTACAAATTTTTCGGTCCCGATTTTTTCCCTTCTATTTTCTATTAATATAATACTTCTGAATTCCGCAACTTCTAAATTCTGAATTCCGGACGATATTTTCGTAAAATTAGAGTCAAATCAATGCAATTTTACCTCCAAAAACCGGAAATATCCAAAGGTGTGAAATACATTGTAAATCGAGAAAGTTTACCATGCAGGAAGATTTAATCTCCCTATCCATTGTTTACTAATTAGCGGTGATCGTGTAATTTGACACGCATTAAAATCACAAACTGTGAAATGGTATGTTTGAAGTGATGCGGTTAATCAAAGTTATTTACGGCGGTCAGTTAATTGGAAGTGTTTATTAGCGGATTAAATGACAATTAATTGGACAATGTATGCATCAAACGTCTTTAGGGATTTTATTGCATTTGATGTAATAATTAATTAACTAGCATTGGACGATATGTAAGTTTATGTAATTAACAACATTTCTACAAACTGATAGAAATTCAAAAGCATTTGCAGGTAAGATAAAAATGTATTCTTTTCATTAACATCTTTATCTTGATTAAAAGAAATTCAAAAGCATTTGCAGGTAAGATAAAAATGTATTCTTTTCATTAAAATCTTTATCTTGATTAAAAGACTATTATATATGATATTACAGTAATGACCACATCTTCCTTGACATTCAGTGATATTAAGTGGCTTAGTCTTGTCCACATTATCATAAACCTCTGAATTCCGGAAACCTCTGAAATCCGAACTTTTTGACCAGTCCCAAGGGTGTTCGGTTTTCGGAAGTTACACTGTAGTCAATAAATCAAACTAAAGAATTGCTGTTTTGACATATTTTCACAAAGTTGTATATATTAAGACGATATGAAACATACTGCTTTTATTTTAAATTGATAAGCAACATCATTCTGTTCCACTTTGTAATTTATATGAAATATTTCTTTTTAAAATGATTTTTTTTTCTCAAAGCAACATGAATTTAGAATACAGGGTCACCTATGAAGTTTCCTTGTATAATTTGCAATCATACTTATGAAGGAAAAATTATTCGTTTCATTAAATGAACCTTATATCTCCTTCTACATAAAGGTGGACAAAAGTAAGTCAAACTTAAAATGGATGTTTCTTGCATTAAATTTATCTGCTCAGGTGAGCTTAACTTCATTCTTAGAAAGTGTCACCAATCATAACCAGGGGTGACATTTATTCATGTCTCTTTGACTGGTATTATTCAACAGTTTGGACTATACAATCCAAAAATTCTATAATTATATATCTACACTTCAAGATCTGATATTGACAAATATGTCACAAAAAGATGTTGTTCATTAATCTATTACCACTCTATAAATAACTTCACATTAAACATGTATGTGTATACTAATAAATTTTCCTGGCTTTACAGTAAAACTGCAGTAACTCGTTTTACTTGCAATCAACCCTCCATAGTAGAACAAAAACAAGACATGCACACAGACAAAGATATCAACTATGAATTATTAACAAACTGCAAAACATAAATTACGACTTCTTCCTAACAAATAAGGCTATGACTGTTTTGATGGCATTTTTCAAGAGTACATTATCATTAGATATTCTCTAAATTGTTTGTCTATCTACATATCTACATATCAATTTCATACAATAATAATGTTATTGGATGTCTCACACATTAAGTATCCACATAATATTTTACTTTATTGTTCTATCCATTTGTTGCCATAGCAACAAAGATAAATAATTTACCATATTGCAACATATTCTTATTTCAGAGATTTTGTGACCAAAAAGATCTCCTCTTTTCTTTTTAAAGATCTCATGCAAGAACAAATACTGACAGTGATAACTGGATTGTTTGTTGGATATACTGACTAGGTTTTTTTTTTTAAAAGAATGCAAGTCATTCCTGAAACCTATTTATTAAGCCTTCATCTGAATTGTTGCAAGTTCCATTAAATTTTAATCTTTTCTTATTTATTTTGTTCAAAATTCTCATCTCTAGAAATATAACTGTGAATAACCTCAATAGAAACCTCCCACTTAAACAGTTATATTGCCCTTTCAATGTTTTGGGTTTGAATTTTACTATTTGCTATATCCCTAGCAGGACTCAAATCAGCTGCTAAGAGTAGGGAGAACTTTAATAAAGTTAGAGATTCACACCACATCACCACCAAGGCAATCTCATTAAAATCATATCCTTACTGTCGCTCCACTACACTTTGCCAGGTAGGATCTGATGACATTGCATTTGGAGTTATCTTAATTTGACCTTTTGGTTAGCAAATCAAGTTGTTGACTTCACAGCTAAGAGCAATCAAGCAAAAACAATGGTTTTAAGAAACCAAGAAAAAGCCATATTACAATAAGCATATCAGAAGTAGAAAGTACTTACTCATTGAGCTTATGTTATCAGCACTGCCAAATTTGTTCTTTATCAGATGAGCAAACTCCTTTGGCTTTGAGACTATAGTCCTGTAAATAGAAAATGTAATAAAATTGAACACAAACTCCTTTTGCTTTGAGACTACAGTTCTGTAATTAGAAAAAATATAATAAAATTTAAAAAGCTTTACTGGTGAAGGAAGACCTCAGGTGTCCCTCTGTGCATTAATATAGGCACAAACAGGCACCTGAGTAGAAAACCACTGACATTTCCTAAGCTAGCTGGATAGCTTCTTCACATAAAAGAATTCAAAATCCCTGGGAAGATTTGAACCTACAGCCGTGAGGAGCAAGGATTTTAAACAACCTTAACCACTTGACCATGGACATCACCTCATTCTTCCTGTATTTACTCACAGTAATGAGTAGCAGGCAAAGAGACTGACACACATATGAGCCGCATCATGACAAAACCAACATAATGGGTTTGCGACCAACATGGATCCAGACCAGCCTGCGCATCCGCGCAGTCTGATCAGGATCCATGCTGTTCGCTATATAGGGTTTATAGGGTCTGTAAGCGAACAGCATGGATCCTGATCAGGCTGCGCGGATGCACAGACTGGTCTGGATCCATGCTGGTCGCAAACCCATTATGTTGGTTTTGTCATGACGCGGCACAATTATTCATAGGCAATATCAGTAAATCTAGTAACTTCACTTTCCAAATCTAAAGAAAGGGTCCTAAAATGAACTACAAAATTCTAAAAATGAATACATTGTGCAGCATTTTAACCAAAATTATGGTTTTGAGACTGGAATACTGGCACATATTTAATTCATTATAAACATTATTTGAACATAATTGCAATATGGAATGTCAGTTCCAAAGAATATGGCAGCAAAAAACCCCCCCAAAACAACTAAGCTCTGCAGAGTCACTGATTTTCTCATACACTCTTCAAGAGGAAATATATTAAAATAATTTCACTCCGAGACATCCGTGCTATGAAACAGAACGCAAAAATCAATGCTAACAATCCACTGTATTTTACATTGATAAGTCATTTGTATCCCCTCACAGTCTGGCAAACATAACTGCATCATCTTTTTGCACAAATGTCTTGGTCATTATTATGTAAACCATAAAATAATTCTGATTTACAAATTCATAGTCTATGTGATTGGGTTACAGAATCTTTTATTGAATGAATAAACAAGCTATAAAGTCTTATCTATAACTTAACCAGTCTGTCTATTATTATTAATTCTTTTTGTTTCTATTTTTTGTTTTTTTTAACTACTTCCTTTTTTGTTCTTTTTTTTTCTTAAAGGGACTCCACTGAGGTTTTTTTGACATGACAAGACTGGAAATATTTTTCCTAGATTTGATTACCAATTAATGAAACAAAAAGTTCGGACAAATAATTTGGGTGAAAATTTTAAGGTCATTCCCTCACCCTGTTTTTCCATTAGCATTCATTTTTATTGTGCAAAATGACCCAAAAATGTTAAGCATAGCAATGCTTCCACTCAAATTTGGGTGAAGAATCACACAAAACTTGTTATTCAATTTAATTCTGAGTATATGTCTTTGTTATCCATTGCAGAGTTTTCCATTTTAGGTGCTTTACTTAATATTTGTAAGATTTTCAAATTTTATGTTTTTAGGCTTTTGAAATTGACAATCAGGAGTTCCTTAAAAAATATCAGTCTACAACTAAATGTTCGTATAATTACATGTCTACAACTAAATGTCCATATAATTACATATATGATGGATACAGTATAAACTTTATTAGTCTCCATTGATTGAACATTAATTTTTCTAGGAAAACAATAAAATGTGGTTTTATTGCTAGACTCATTTATTTTATTGCTGTCTGAAAACTGAAATTATATAGTACATCAATTAAATAATGTTCTCTCTTCTTTTCTCCCCGAAAATTTGTAATATAGAAAATGAAACATGATGTTGGTTTTCATTTTAACAAGAACTGAAATTGAAAAGCCTTTAACCACTAGTATAGATGTATATCTGAGCAGTCTGACCTTGGGCTTTATAATGTTCAGGAAGCTCATTTAATGCATTTTCAGATTAAAATCTTGTAAACTTTGAATAGATTGTTTCACTTTCAAAGGAGGCCTAATCCATTATATAAATTTAGTAACATAAAGGTTAAAATAACCAATTCCCTCCTATCAAATATTTTTACCTAAAATGCTTAAATTCCTTAATTTACAAATATTAGGACTAAATTAACTCTTCCTGTCTGTCCTTCCAATTCAATTATTAATAGCATTTATTACACTTTTACATTGCCGGGCTTGTAAAATGGACTTGGAATTAGCCATAAACAATTAAAGGGAATTAAGTATCAAACTTATTGGTTTTGGGTTTTAGGTTTGGCCAACACTGTTGGAGGGACACAATGCAATTTTACTGCCTGCCTCATATGTAAGAATTCTTACAGAATGAGTCTCCATGGCCTGAGGTTCGACCCCTATACTGCAGTGTGGTCTGAGCCACTTTAACCAACTGACCATGGGGAACCTTTCATATCATTATCAATTATACATCTAAGACAAATTAGGATATACAAAAGTACACTGCGAGTTTAGCACAGTACAAAACCAAACCCTTGTGGGTAACTTATACTTAAAGTGTTATAATTTTTACATGAATTTATCTTACAAATACATTGTAACTTGCTACTTACTCTTTAGCACCCTTAATATTACCAACCACACCCCTGTAATGTAAAAACAAAACATACATGTTAATATACTAATAAATCAACAGCAAACAATGGTGTGATGTGGTTTTTTTTACAGAAAAGAGAATCACCGATATTTTGAATCAGCAATGTCCATTATTTCTGTGAAATTATATTTCATCAACATATGATTTTAGTTCAGCCAACAATGCCCTATTTTATAAGTTGCTAATCACAATAATTTATACCTGTACAATAAACAAAATAATTATCAATATGTTAACCAAAATTAAAGACTACCCAATGTAGTCAATAATTGTATAATTATGACATATAGGCAAAGTAAATGTTCCCTTTTTTGCTATACTTTACTGTCTAGAGCTGAAAACTTTTTATTTATTCATAATTATAAAAGAATGAAAAGCCATTTTTCTTAATTAGAGTTTGGAATGAGATTGTTCAATTTTCTTAAAACTGTGTGGTCCTTTTAATTCATATAATCAACACCAACTGATCAGAACATACATGTGTATTTTAAAAATTTCTCTAAAAATTAATAAACAGCTTTGTCCAAACTGAAATATGGGCAAGTCCAAGATGAATGAAATAAGAAAAGGTTAAAATCTAGAAACTTTCTTTTACCATTAAAATAAAATTGGTGTCACTTATTTATAGAGATAGATATAAACAACACTCATAGTAAGGAAAAAGAACAACTAATAGTGTATTGCAAAATGTTAAATAAAGCAGTTAAGTTCGCAAACAAAGAAATACCATAAACTATAACTTAATTATATTATATATTACATTTCCCATAATTATCGAACAATATTAAACAATCACCTAATTATATTTCTTCTTAATAAAATCTTAAACATTATAAGTATTATATATCTCCTTGTAAAGTTCTAATAATTTATATTTATTAGTCTTGATTTTCTTTATCAATTTTAAGTCTTTGAACATTTTCTGGATTCAGAAAATTTAAAATTCATACATATTTTTCTGATAAACTCAATTTAAAGAACTTGACAAATCAATTATTCATATTTTAATGTATCATTCAAGTGAATTATGACATTACTTATGTATTCAATAAATTAGATAAATCAGTAATTTAACCTTTCACACATCAAAGGAAATTGTGCAAACAATGCAGAACTGTGCAATTCTATGGCAGAAACATTTAAGCACCATATTTTATAGTGAATCAAATTAAAAGAAATAAATGAGTGCATACTGTAATGCTGAGACTTTATATTTTAAACTTCATTAAAAATTTCTTGTTTTTCAAGTTCATTCTTGAGAATGACAACCTGCAGTCTAGCATATTAAAAGCAACTAAGTGTTTCCTCGATATATATTAACACACTTATATATATGTAACATTATTGGTTTTTTTTTATGTTGGTATAACAGGGACATTAAATTTTGTCAGTCTTCTTTTATCAATTATTACACTAAAATTAGCAGAAAAAAATAGTTTAAAACCAATTTTATGAGATATCATTGAATTATTGATGCACTGAAATAACGCTAGTTTCTTCATAAAAAGTATCATATTTTATCTGCTTCTCTTTAAAATTATATGAAACCAGTAGCAGGTTAAAGGTCTATTTAAGGCAAAGCAGAGAATTCACACAGTGGACAAAGCTGATTATTAAAAATAAAAATAAGAAACTAAAAATAAGCCATATTAGTAATGGTATTGAACCACTACCCTCACAATATCATTTTATGCACACTGAATATTATCATAATGTCATAATAAAAGTTTGCTCAACTATTTGAAATTCAGAGTCAAATTTTTTAGTAAAGAAGAGTGAAACAATAACTATACTTGTGCAAATAGTTTGAAACCATTTGGCATTTTTTAAGTTATATGCTCAAAGAAATGTGCAAACATGTATATGCAAAACTTTTATAAGCCTGTGCAACAAATTCTTCGACTCTTGAGAAAAAAACAAATGAAAACAAATTTCAAATATTTGAGCCTATACATTGCACCACATGCACTTAAAGTATCCAAAGTATATCACACACACTAAACAAAGTGCAGAACAATGACTTGTTTGGAAAGGCCTATAAATTTTCAATTTCAAATCTTTTTCATAATAATGGCTAGTTCTACAAAATTCTGCTAAAGAAGACCACAAGAGCCCCTTCAGACATATCAGCAAGCATCTGGGCAGATTATCAATGAATTAAGCTAGCTGTCACATGACATTAGTCAATGTCCTGGTAGGCATTGTTCCTTCGACAGTTTCACATAACAATTATTATTATACAAGAACATAAAATAAACTAAGGGCATAAAATGTTTAATGGTCCCTGTAGTGTACTGGGATACTCTCTTATTGCTACAAACTGTTTAAAACTTAAATTAGTTTTAATTCTAGAAAATGTGTACAGGAGTTGTCCCATTAAAGGTCAAATAAATCTAGAGTGTAAAAGATGATACACCAAATAAATGTGAAACTTTTAAACAGCAGAGATATTATGAGCGTCCCAGGACACAAACACCCTAACCTCATTTTATTCACTCAAATAAATATCCAATTCCCTCAAGTTGATGCACTATCACCATATGCAGTTCCTCTCATCAGACCCTCATGCCCCTCTGAGTAACACTTAAATGCCATTTGATAAATGAAAGATCTGCAAGATGCAGCATAAAATGCCGAACAATAAAACAATGTGTTAATTATTCAGTTACTTTACTCTCACAAGATCAATCCAATTTATGACTTGATTTTATTTCAGGCCTCCCAATATAAAATAGACTACAACAATTTTACACCCAACGTTCATGCTACATAGTACAATACAACATTCAAGGTTACAATATATGAGCCGCGTCACGACATAAACCAACATAGTGGGTTTGCGACCAGCATGGATCCAGGCCAGCCTGCGCATCCGCGCAGTCTGATCAGGATCCATGCTGTTCGCTATCAGTTATTCTACTTGTAAAAGAGTTGGTAAGCGAACAGCATGGATCCGGATCAGACTGCCCGGATGCGCAGGCTGGTCCAGATCCATGCTGGTCGCAAATGCACTATGTTGGTTTTGTCATGACGCGGCTCATATAATCTTTGAAGTAATCACTTGCATGCACATACAAAATTCCAACTTTCCCTTAACATAACATATTTACTTGACACAGTGTTATGATATATGGTGAAAATTACTTAACACAGAATATATGGTATGGTGAAAAACTGGCACTCCTGTTAACACTTCGGTACACCAAATATTATTGAGCTATGATTAACACTTCGGTACACCAAATATTATTGAGCTATGATTAAGGCCTTAATATTTCATTATGGATGCACTAGGCCACCCTTCCCCTTAGCAAAACTAATTGAAATCCCTTGCAAAATTTAAACCTTAGAAGCGAGAAGCAAATTATTCAAGTCATGTCCACCTTACCATGTACAGATATGTAATCACATTGCTACTTAATCACAAAATATGAGTCTATAAACCTAATCATTAAAGAATTGACAGTATAGCAAAAGAAACTCATAATGTCTGCCTGACTATTTCACCGTGAAATTTCAATTTTCAGCACAGCAACTCCATTTCAAAATTATAATTGGCAAAAGCAGTGACTAAGAGTATAAAAGGGAGGTAATCAGTAGCTATGACAACAAGGGTGCTTACCCTGAAAACCCTGTAATTCCGTCAACAATGTTAGCCCCAACATCTCTACAATAAGTAAAAATGTTGTCATTTGTTGATGCTCTTAAATGCTTTCTTATAAATAAATGATTTGTTACAAAATTTGATATACAATTGTTATTATGTACATAAAGAAATCAACATTTCAAGTGCTTTAAAGATTAAAAACAATAAAAATCAAAACATGCATTTAAAAAAATTAAAGTGTTCAGTAACAATGCTGAACACTCTCTAAACTCTAAAATAAAAACCTGCCCTAAATGCAAGAATGAACCTGCACAATGCAAGAACAGAACTGCACAATGCAAGAACAAAACTGCATGATGCAAGAATGAACCTACATAATGCAAGAACCGAACTGCACAATGTAAGAATGAACCTGCACAATGCAAGAATGAACCTGCCCAATGCAAGAACAAACCTGAACGCAGTTTATTTAAGGGGCAGCTGCTCTACATATGATATCTGCTAAATTTTTTATTCTTCAAAAAACTGCCATTCTTTGGGTTACATTTATTTTTATACATAACCCAAATTGTTAAACTGCAGATATAGAAAAATGGCAAGTTTATTGGATAGTTACTCTGCATTGTCTGTTATATATTATTCATCTGAATCAATATCAATAATATTGTATTGATTAAAAATTCAACCTAGAAAGAAAAGCCTCCATTTTTAACTTCCTAGCACATGACATGATATGGCACATAACCAAGTATTTGCCTTAAAAGCCCATTATGCCTCACAAATGCTTTCATATTTATTTCTCAAAAACTGTATATTTCTGGTATCTTGTTATAGTTTCCAAAAAAATACTCATTTGCCAATATAGATAAACTATGCTTTACTTCATGTACTCTGTTGGTAGTTACTTTAATCATATTAAATGAGTATTTTGTATAGAAGTCAAAATCCTACTTTTTTTACATTTTGCTACCTTTACAACACATTACTTCACATTCAGCTCCACTTTCCTTCAGTTGTTTAACATTTAATCTGCTCTAAATCTATTACTATAACATTATTAAACAATTTTCATTATTTTACCGGCAGAATGACTTTCAATGTTCATTTTTTTCCCTGCTTTATAAGGTCACATAGTAAATATGACCTTCATATTATTCTAGTGACTCCATGAACAATTTTTATTCAAAAAACCTTTTCGAAAGTTTTCTTTAATGCAATGTCCCATTGTAAAAGATCCATGCAAAAAGATTATGGTCATAACAATAAAGATAATAAAAACAAATGCTGCTAAGAATATCAACTGGTACTCCATTCAAAACAACATTAACGACTAAAACTGTTAAAATGCATATCATAAATACATACAAAACTGAAGCGAAAATTGCAGCAAAGCTTCAAACGTATTTCATTGTTGTAAAGTTTTTGCTATTGTTCTCTTATGTTCTTATATCTCTTATTATGTTATTCCAATGAGAGATATTTATTTACAATAGAATGAGAATGGCTAAATATTTACAATTTTTAGAGTTAAAAGACATAATGACTCTCTTTAGCTCATCGGGCAATGTTGCAAAAATACCCCTTTGTGCTATTACTTCAGGGGGCAAGTTGTAACATTGGTAGATACACTGAGCTTCCCCAAACAGGCCAGATACCCGGGTTATTTTCTTTCATTTTTTTTATGTATGAAGTTGTACATTTACGGAATGATTTACTTACTTTAGTCCTTGGCCCATGTCTTTTAATTTATCTTTTGTTTGCCTATGGGCTCCATAGGTTTGGACGTCATTCATAGTTTTTGTGTATTTTTCCAGCTTTTTCTGTAGCGTACTCAAGGACTGTGTAGATTTCTGGTTTTTCTTCTCAAAGACTTGTTTGATGCGTAGTAATTGCTGTTTGTCTGCCTCACCAGCCAGTCGAAGATATTCATTAACATTAGCTGTAATAGTTAACATTATCAAACTTGCAAATTTCTATATGCCAATACTGTGAATTCACTTAATTTCATGGGCATGGAATTTCATGGTTTTGTCATACAGAAAATTTTCCTGGGTATTTAAATTAATGGACAGTTCATTTTTTTCCTGAAGGTAAAATGTAAATAATATGATGCAAAATAATCTCACAGCCGACCAAATGAACTTTCAATAGATCTTAAAATTGTGGCTGTTCAATCAATGTCCACGAATACCAGGAAAATAAGTGATAGTAATAAGTTTGTAGTTAATGCATCATAATGCATGAAGACCAATTTGATGCCAGTGAAAAATTCAAATAATTCAATTAGAATATTTTATGCCACAAGTAATTTTGATGTAAATTTAATTATAAATAAGCAATTAGTGCAATTAGAAATTTCAGTGCTGGCAAATTGCAATAATGAATGCATTAAAAAAAATTAAAGCTATTAGATATGTTGATGCTAGCATCAATTTGATTTTATTGATTTGATACTTCCTATAACTTCAATAATTGTGGGGGGAAAACCCTGCTGGTGGCAATTTATTCAAGTCATGTGACCAGTGTATAGACCAATATCATGTGGCATAATCTGTGCGGTCTTATCAAGGTCTGCACTGATTGCTATTTAGCAAGTACACATGTTAAAATTTCTCTTAAAATGATGAATACATGTACATTTGTCCAGGATGAAAAGATGGACAAATCCATTTTAGATAATTAAGCCTTGATATGGTAAACCAATCACAAAAGAGAAGAACAATTAAAATCAACTCATACGTATCTTCAGTGATTTTTCTTACTTAATTGGGAAGAAGCCTTAGCCTCTTGACTTTGGGAAAAATTATTCCTAAAATTGCTAATTTAGGAAGTAAAAAAGCTGGTGTAAGTTCAGACATTTGGGAAAACTGCATGATTCTTAAAGAAAATTTCAATTTGGACAGAGGTCTTTGATAGGTCTCGGTTATTTCAAGGAGGATAATCACTGATCTTGTATTCTCCGGTTCACCTACCTTCTTTAGTAGCTTGCTCTTCTTTAATCTGGTCCATTGTTCTCGTTATCTTCTCTTGGATATGTTCCATGGCGGCTCGCTTCCTCGCAGACTCACCGTCTGCTGCTCCATCTGTATCGTCCGTGATATCACTACATCCACTCCCATTCTCTCTTGTGCCAGAATCATCCTGTAATGTCAACAGTATAGTTGTGATTCTTTTTTGTTTGATATTTATTTAAGCATAATTATTCTCATATTAAAGGCCCATGAAGTCCCTAAAGTGGTTTTATTTAAATCTATGAAAGTATTCTATTTTTTAGTGTTCTCTTATAGTTTCCAAAAAGTTATTAAAAGGCCAATAACGTCAAAGCAAATTCTGGGCAAATCTATTATAAAAGTTCAGCAGATTAACTAAATAGCAAACAGAAAATGCTTCTTGAGAATAAATATAACCTCACCCTGTGGAACAGACAAGACACTTTCTATAAACGCTGCATGGTAATTAAATAAGAAGAATCTAAAGATCTTGCCGCTAGAATAAATCCATGTCTGAGAGGTCTAAACAGGGAAGGAAAAATTATCCTGACCATTTCCTATCCTACTTGACTTCACGTATAAGACAGCTCGGGGAATCAGTTCAAACATCTCCACTCAGACTTACAGTAACTTGCTAGGACAGAGCTTGTTAAGGAAAAATGTCTGACAATCAAAGACTATCTTAAGACTTAGAATTACAGGGAAAGCCTAGAAATCTCAGGAAAGTGTGTAAACCTTGAAACCCCCAAGAAAGTCACAAAATAACAGGATAATTTTTTAGCAGCTTCACTTCCTGGCTTTTTTTTTGTATCAATTCGAGATAAAATTCTCAATTTGTTTCTTTCGAGAAGTTTTCTTCAAGCAAGAGGTTGTTCAATTTCACAGAAAACCTGCTTTTTGATAGCAATGTTTTAACAAAAGCCAGTGCCTAGGTGGGCCACACTTTTTCTTATTTCTAAAGTCAAACACATCAGGGGAAGAACATTGTAGTAAAGAATACTTCTAGAAAAACATAACTATTTTGGCCAATAGTTAAGAATACTTCTAGAACAAGAGCCGGTTGAACCGGGTGATGCTCCCCGAATAGGTTTTGGACACAGGAGGGTATACCTCTTTAGTGTCAGAGTTGTGTCACAGACAAAGTTCAAAGTGAAAAAACAACCCAAATGTTGTGGGCGACACGTGGTCTCAATATGGTGATCATTTCTATGAAATAGTTGTTAAATCCAACTTCAAATAACCAAGTTATGGGCCGGACACAATTTTGCTGCAAGGTCATGCTGTGACCTTGACCTTCAAGGTATTGACCCAAATGTTACGCGCGACACATCATCTCAATATGGTGATCATTTCTGTGAAATAGTTGTAAAATCTGACTTCAAATAAAAAAGTTATGGGCCGGACACGATTTTGCGGCAAGGTTATGCTGTGACCTTGACCTTCAAGGAAGCGACCCAAATGTTGTGCGCGACACATAGTCTTAATATGGTGATCATTTCTGTGAAATACTTGTAAAATCTGACTTCAAATATCGAAGATATGGGCCGGACACAATTTTGCAGCAAGGTCATGCTGTGACCTTGACCTTCAAGGTAGCGACCCAAATTTTGTGAGTGACACGTCGTCTCAATATGGTGATCATTTCTATGAAATAGTTGTAAAATCCAGCTTCAAATAACAAAGTTATGGGCCGGACATGATTTTGCTGCAAGGTCATGCTGTGACCTTGACCCTCAAGGTAGCGACCCATATGTTGCGCGCGACACGTCTACACAATATGGTGATCATTTCTGTGAAATAGTTGTAAAATCTGACTTCAAATAACAAAGTTATGGGCCGGACACAATTTTGCTGCAAGGTCATGCTGTGACCTTGACCTTCAAGGTAGCGACCCAAATGGTGGGCGGACACGTCGTCTCAAGGTCATGCTGTGACCTTGACCTTCAAGGTAGCAACCCAATGTTGTGCGCGACACGTCGTCTCAATATGGTGATCATTTCTGTGAAATAGTTGTAAAATCCAACTTCAAATAACAAAGTTACGGGCCAGACATGATTCCGGACGTACGTACGGACGTACGTACGTCCGGAATCATTTATGGACATTGGTCCAGGTGGTGTTTATGAGCTGATTTGCCTCATAAATGTCAAAAGTTGGTACGGAAGGACTGACTGACGGACGGACGGATAGATGGACGTACCAACATTTTGGGTTTAGGGGCTATTTTCTTTGTTTTCTTAAGGGCTACTAGCCCATAAACCCTTTGATCACGGTATGAACCTATTGTTCTCTTTTGTTCTCTTTACTGTTATACTGCGAATTCACTTATATTCGTGGGCATGAAAGTTCGTGGTTTTATCAAAACGGGCATTTTCGTGGGTTCTTAAATTCGTGGATTTTTGTTTTCTTGTTAAAAAAATTCAGTAACCTAATGCAAAGTAATCTTAATCGCCGAACATTTTTACTTACAACATGTTACTTTGTACATATCTTTACTTGTCACACAGCGGTTGTCAATAAATTTAATCCTTGCCTCTGGGCATAACTCTAATACAGCACAGTTACTGCCGATAATTGACTGCAATTAACACATTTATGTGACATGATATGCACCTCCATTGGACACACTGCCCCTGTAATTCGCCGATGTAAACATCGCATAATTTATACGACACCTGGCACGTTTTAAAAGTTTACACTTAACATATTTGACAGCAGCTACACGCAACGTCACAGCGACTGTGTAAATTTACATGCATATAAATTATTTTCGGTAAATAACACGAGTATATGTGGATCTTGTAAAAGTCGGTGGCGTCTTTGATGTTTACGGAATAGCATTCGCACAAATACTGATTAAAATTCATATAAACTGGATCATTTAAAAACAACAAAAGAAAGTACAATAAATCTGTTTTAGCGATCGTATTTTTTTATAGTTTTGTGTACTTACGACATTAATATCAAAGACTTTTTTTTAAATTAATAAGAGCAAACTGACAATTTTTATTAGCGCTAATTATTGCACTGCCTGGGTTCCCATATTTACTCGATTATGTCAAGTATTCTTGTTAACACAATCAAGTCCTAGTAGACTACAACGATCAAGTATGTATATGCGACATTTGTGACAGTAAATTGAGGACATATAATCGAGTTTTCTTTCAAGTTTCTTAAATATTGCAAACGGATTTAATATGTCACTAACCTGGTTATCTGTCTGTACTTACATCCATTTCACGAAATATCGGCCGGAAAAGAGCCGACGCATGTTTGTAATATATAGAACAGAGACAGGGTAAGAAGTATTTGTTGGGATAAAAGTTCGTCGGATCTTAAATTCGTGGATTGACCTACCCACGAAAACCACGAAAATTCGTGCCCCACGAATATTAATGATTTTACAGTATAGCCCCTAAACCCAAAATGTTTGCTCGACCCAACGACTATAAATTTTTCGGGGAGCATAAAAACATAACTATATTGGACAAAATATAACTCAAATTTCGTATCTGAACTTGATGTCAAGGCCATTCAAAAATCAAGGTCACATTTGAATTAATCATCATGTCAGATTTGTCAAAAGTGTTCTTTTGTCCAAGAATGAATCAAATCCATGAATAAACAACAAAGTTATGACAATGCGACTGTAAAGGACAATTAGAGGTGGAAGTCATATCAGAATATTTCAACATGCCGGTTAAGTCATAATGTGATCTTTGGTCAAGTATAAATCAAATCTGTAAGTTATGTATGGCCAACTGTAGCAAAATTCACTAATTTGACCTTTAGTAACTTTTACAGAATTTAAAGCGGAAATTCAGGAGGATTTAACTTTAAAATCCTGAAAGCTTCCGATAATGTGATCTTGATGATGTGTGAAGTTTCAAGTGATTATCTTCAAGTTAAATAGAGCATAGTGTTAAAAAAAGCCCCTGACTAACCTCTGATAAGCTGATATCAATTTCTTAAACTGTTAAATAAATTCCCTATAAAAAAAAAAACCTCACATTTTATGATTGACAGAACTAAAACAAAAACCTTACGTCTTTCTCTAAATCCTCCAAACTGCGTGATAATTGCTGCGAAAAACCAGCTTCATCCGGAAGCTGTAGAGTGCTGGTTTTTGACCTTCCAGTACAGTTCTCTGGTGACAACTGCCGTTTCTGAGAACTAGGACTCTTGGATGAAACTTTCTTGAGACCAGCTTTGAGAATTGGAAGCCGGGTTTCAGATTTCTTCCTGAAATAGTTACAATTATATTCTGCATTATACTTCCTGGTTGTTATCTAAAACATTTAATTTTAGCTCATCTCAATAATCGATTACACTTCCTATAAGAATGATTTAAACTAAATTTCAGCCAATAACGGTTAAAACTTGAACTTGATTATCTTTTCGAGTAACTCATTATATGAAATGAATAAACTGCGAACAAAAAAATTATAGTAAAATAACTGACATTAACTCAGTATACTCAGAAATTTAATTAACCGATAGTTTAGATACCCTGCTTGATGTAGAACGTTGGCATAGATTTATTGAGAAAAACAGTTTATGTCATTATTTTAGTAACTATATATATAGGCTTGAACCCATGAACCTGCTTTCAAACAAAACCAGAGAGCAGGACTAGACCTTCTTACAACTTTATTATTTGATGGCGTATAAAAAAAACAACAACAAATATCGACTACTCTGTTCTGAACCAATCATAGTATAGTGTTACTAATAATTATATGTCTTTAATGTAATGAAAATTGTTCACTTCAGAGATGACTTCCCTAATTACATTGATAAACTACAAGTTAGGAGGCAGGCTGAGATTTATACAGCTAAATACATGTTTTTTGCAATCTAATTAATCGATCACTTTCATGCAGCTTCTTGGTTTATTTTCAGTCTTCTTCAATTTGACAAACAAATTTTCTTTTTTTTCAGAATGAGTCATCATATTGCTTTAGTAGCAAATTTTCTTCTTCATGATTTATTAACTAGACGACTCACTATAAAACAATAAAACAAACATTTCACATTTTGCAAAATAGATATCTGAGTGAATGCAGTCTGTCTTTTGTAACATGATACCTCAAAAGGGAGTAAGTATACAGATCATAACGCAGTATTATAACCAAGGAGAAACAGAACTACATCTTTTATTGTTTGCCCACATGAATATTGCAGGAGAAGGAGGAGAATGACATCATTGTAGCTAGCCACTCCTAGCCACTCCCTCATGCAGCTCAACATCTGGTGGAAGTGAAAATGACAAATCATTCAGTAACAGCATAACTGATGTTGACATGTACAGTCATCAAGGGAACTCTATCTGTCCATTGGAGATATACTAATAATAATTTCTATTCTTTTACACTGCAATCAATACTAAATTCTTCCTTCATTCTATTCTATTCTTCCCCCCATTCCCCGCCATTTCTTTTTCCCTACTCTATTAAACTCAAACCCTTTTATTTCCCTTTTCTTGTCTTTTCTTTCTCCAAACCTTTCCTTCCCATTTGAAGAATGATTTCCCAATCCCTTGCCATTCCTTTCTCCAAACCCATTTCATTTACTTTTTTCCAATTCCTGCTTTCCAATTTCCATGTTCACTGCTTTTCTTCTCTCCAAGCCTTGCCTCCCCCATTCCCCAATCACTTGCTTTCCCTTTATCCAAACTTGGTCTTCCCAATATCCTATATCCCTTGTATTTCCTTTTCTCCAAATTTTGCCTTCAAATTTCCCCTCTCCTTTGCCTTTCCCTTCTCAAAATATTGCCTTCCTATTTACCTGTTCCCATTTTTTCTTTTTTCTATTCCCATTTGCTATATTCCCTTGCCCTATCTTTCTTCAGTTTTACCTTGGCTTCCCATTTCCAAATCCCTTGCTTTCCTTTCTCTTAACCAGATATGTGCCTTCCCATTTCCCATGCCTTCTCAAAATCCCGCCTGAACCCCTTCCCCAAGTACATTGCTTTCTCTAAATCCAGGAAAGCCTAATACCTTGCCTTATTTATTATTGTAATATAGCCTTCCCTCCAACAAATGCCTTGAAAAATCAATCATATGCCTTCCAAAAACCCAGCAATAATTCTCAACTAAGCCTAGGTCCTGCTTCAACAGCACATCAGCAACATCAACCTTTTCAAAATGTTTCATAACCTAACTTTGCACCCACCCTTAACAAGTAACTATAATACTAAACTCTCTTGTTCACAAACCTTACAAGTTTAAACTGTTGAATTCTTCCATATAAAGGAACTATACAACTAATATTAGGATAGTCAGAGGTTCTACTCAGGGGCCAAATCACATAAATAAATTCAAAAACATGGCTCCCTAAAATCTTAATCCTTCAAAAATGTAACCTGGAATTTAAATACCACACAACTGTAACAACTGTCTGTTGATACCATAAATTGTGAGGTATTAAACTAACAAAACATCATATAACCCAATCTTTAAAGAAGATTATACATAGCACAACAAAGGGCATAAAATATACGAAAGGAATTTCCCTGTTTCAATAACTAAAATTCTACCAGCTGGCATAATAAACATTGCAAAAATGCTGGGAAAGGCTTTGATCAATAACAGCAAAGCAGCAAAAAAAATACACCACCAAAGGCAATTTTTTTTTCATTTTTCATTTGTTATACCTCCGGGGGGAAAATCAGAAAAATATACCTGGATAAGCTATTAGTAAATTAATTAATTTGTCAATCAATAGACTGCTATTTACATTAAAAAAAGGTATGACACACTGCCAGGAATTTCTCCCATTTTATTCACACTTTATTACTTCCTGCAATAAGAACTTTGGAAAGTTTCATTCCATTGTAAACAAAAATGATTTTGTATCGGCCACCCGGTTGACTGTCAGATTATGCCTATTTTCTTTTGCTTTTAATTTCCTATTAATGGAAGCATTGGTTTAGTGATTGGCCTTAAAAAAGTGAGTTGTTTACTTATGTTGGCTTGCTTTAATTATTGTTTCAAAGAAATTTCTTAAGTTTATATAGTGCATAAGAATGTCTTAAATCTATTTCTGAGGCATAATGTGTCTTTAACAATTTCAGTACAAGGTAAAACTCCGGGCTGCTGCATTACACATTCTCAATCATACTTGTATCATAGTTTGGGGACCTTTCTGTTGAAAATCGTATACATATACATGCACATTTAAAGCGTAAACTGGAGTGCAGGTATTAGTTACCCGCACTCCAGATCATGCCCATTGATTGGCTCCTTTTTGCTTGGGTTTACTTATTGTGACGGCAGAGAAAGGGAAAGCGATAGAAATGTCATGATTCAGATGCTTGTTCTTTGGTTACTTTTTTCTGGGGTTTCATAATTTGACAACTGTTTTACAGGGAACATGTTTTTTTATGTTTGACTATGATACAAAAGAGAAAGAACATCAAAACACTCAGCAAGGGGGCAACGCCCCCTCATATAAATCAGATAGCCTCCTGTTTGGATGCTCTTTCTATTACATAATATATGCTGTCAGCCATACTGATTGTGGTAAGCCTGGGTTAATGTACAAGATGGTCTGTGTATATTGG